>NC_051179.1:54102303-54259803 GCF_013339695.2 Rhipicephalus sanguineus
CCGGACACCAGGCTCTCCCGGCTCGGCGAAGCTCCCAAGATCACCGCTCTCGTGACATTCCACACACACTCGACTGGCACGGACTCGATGCTCCTGTGGATAAGACGAACTCGACAGGGCAACCATTGTCAAACTACACCCGACGCTGCAAGTGCCCTCCCACTCCCTCCAATTGCCAGACATGAATGAAACAAATCCTACTGATAACTAACGTTTCCGCTGTAAAAAACAGGAGAAGTGCGTATCACATGGCGACAAGCTCAACCACAGACCTCAATTTCAGGTGTTGTTAAGAAACAACTCCGAGGTAATTCAAGAATTCTAATTGTACTAAAGCTGCTTAGGCATGGAAGGTAAACAACCAAGGAACCAACGGAAGCTCAAAGGCTTCGCTAATTCTACACTAAACGCTCTCAGCGTAAGCGTAACACAATAAGAACACAACATGGTTCTATTACTATGAACTGAAATTGAAAATAAAGCTTGCCCCCTTCACATAAAACAATGTTGAACTACCCTTCGCCCTAAATGCTCATGCTAACTAGTACAAAAACAAAACAAAACTCAACCTACAGCTAGCTCCGTTGAAACATTTTTCAGCTACAACGCTAGAAGATTAACCTCCAAAATACAGACACTACATAGGTCAATTTACTGCCTCTACAGTAAACACAAACAAGTAAAATTCGGTTACGCTCGACCAAACACCACTCTTTCACAATTAGCGGTCGTAAAATCTTTACTTACGGCTAACGTGCCTCATTTTACGCCGTCCGCTCACTCTCGTGCGGGTCATTGCTTACGCATGTTATTCTTAATATTGCGCCACTAAAGCTAGACATGTTCCCGTGAGCACTCTGTCACGTTGCACCCACATCAGGAACTGAATTCGCAAACGACATCCGTAATTGCACGTACTAGTGCCACTGTGAGCTTCTACTCAGCGGATGTACGACTAACCTAGCTCTACTTTTGCGGTCACAATTTTTACAAACAACCGAGCGACTCGCTATAACCTTACCTTATTCGCTCCTACACAGAACGCACGCCAAAAGAAAAAAAAACAAACAAAAATAAATTTTTGCGTGGCTCTACCAAAACTCGCACAAAGCCTAGCCTTGCCTATCCTTCTCGCAAGCTCTCAGCTTAACGCCTAAGGTTCCGCTAACCACTCGTGGGACACCTTGACTTACTAGGGAGCTCCCGAACGGCGCACACAAAGCCCTGCGCCGGCCTTCGTGTAACTGCGCACGTGTCATACGCCAACCGCTGCGGGCTCCCGCTAAGTGACGGAAACAGCAGGCCTCAAACGCCAACGCTAACTCAGCGCACGCCACCCGAAAACTGCCCAATTTCCTTGCGTCCACGCATGACACGCAACGCCACAAACTCTTTTCATAGTCAGCTGACGTAACCCTATTCAAGGCGCTCATCTCTGAAGCCCTCGACTCGCTCTGATGCGTGTCACTAACCTCCGATAGCTAACTACACAACGCATATCGGCTAACAAACAAAACCAGAGAGCGCTAAAGAAAACAAGGTTAATTAACAGTTAACTAAGCTATCAATACTTGCGGAAATAACAAGGAATACTAATTACTAACCAAAATCAACACTCAACAATTCCTTCCAACAAGTCCGGAGTCGATATTCCAGGAAAAGCTAACATCTGTCCTGCAACAACTTTTCAGGCGCCTCGCGGTGGTCGCGCCCAGAAGGCTTTTCGCGTCGAAAGCCGGGGTGTACGATACGCAGGAAAGGTTAAGTCAACCCCTCGTCGAGGCTCACTACTTTCCACTGTAGTCGGACTTTTTGCTTTGTCGCCTCCTGCCCCTCGCGACAGGTCACCGACCTCGCGGTGGTCGCACCTGTTTCAACGTTCCTCGAAAGGAACAACGGGGAGTTCTTTTACCCACTGACCCTTTCCGCGAATCATGCGCTTCTCTTTCTTTTTCTTTCGCTGCTTGACGCCTGCGATCTCGCACCGATCCGACGCTCTTCGAAAAGAACTGGAAGTTCCTTTGTCCGCCGACTCTTTCCGCGAATCATGCGCTTTCTCTTTCTTTTTCTTTCGGCGGTACGGGCGCGTGCGGTAGAAACCTGTCCCTGACGGCAATCGCACTTGTCCTTGCAATTTCGCGCCGACTTTTGAACTTCTTTCCAACCGCGTCGCGACCTTTGTCGCGTTTCTATCTTTCGGACGCTTTCTCCCTTTCGCACGCTTCTTGGTGCGGGACTTTGGAGCATTCCGTCCGCCTCCGATGCTCATCCGCATCAACATGCTCCTCAGCTGTCTCGCGCTTACTGTCCTGATGATTGCGCCATCAATTCATCCTCTGGACAGATATCCGCGTACAATGCGCGGCGCAACTTCTTTTCTTTCTGGCCTCTCGGACGAATGCGATACAGACCTGTCAGAGATGACAACGGCACTTTTCTCGCCTTTTCGTTGCGACGTTGAAGCCTTTCTTCAAACGCATCGCGATCTCTGCCGCGCTTTTGTCCTTCGGACGCTTTCTCCGCAATGCACTCTTCTTGGTGCCGCCTTGGAGCCTTTAGTCCGCCTCTGACACTCATCGACATCGTCAAAACCCTCGCCAGCTTCTTCGCGCGCACTGTCTTGATGATTGCCTAGCAATTCATCCTCTCGCTCATTCGCTAGACTGGCGGACAGCTCAACTTTCTCTAGACCAATGCCCGCTACTTACATCTTTACAAGGCTGCTCGCGTACAAATGAGCTATTCGTAACAGCATTGTCTCCTCCACTCAGTTCCTCTGTTAGCCCTTGTGGCCCTTGGTCTCTCAGAGTGGGATCTCTTTCATTTTCGGCAATCCGAAACGGCAGGACTTACGTCTAGGAGCTCTCCTGTGCACTCTGCTCCGCGATTTACTCGAGAACCCTCCGAACTACCCACTCCTTCCTAGCTGGCGCGCCTTCCTTGCTATCGTCTGTAGTGCTGTAAGGTTTACTTTTGGTGGAACGCTTTTCCACCGACCCTTCACACCCTGACGTGGCCGCGAGCTCTCTTTCCTTGGAACGGGTTAGGGTCTCTGCTATGGCCTTCACCTGCACTAGCCTTTTCTTCGGCTGTAAGCGGCACCGCCGCTACATCGCATCGTTTGTGCTCTACATCTACAGAGTCAGGCTTCTTTTCTGCTGTGCCTCATGCTCTAATGCCTGCTTCTTCCTCCTATGTTCTTCCTGCACGGCGCTTACTTTCTATATCCTTATCAACTTCGGTAAGCTGCTGCCAACTGTCTGACGTGGGGGTTAAAACTGACCCTTCCTCACGTTCTAGGCATTCCTCTATCTGGCCTTTCCATTCGGCCGAACCTACACTACCACAGTGGCTGAACAACGTATTCTTAACCTCAGTTACTACCTGCAGGCCTTCTGACACTAAGGCCAAAACTGAGCCTTTCCCCCGTCCGAGGCACTCTGCGTCGCTGTGGCCATCTTTCCTCTTCCCCCATGCGTGCCCTCGTCCGATGTCCTAGCTTTGCGCGTATGACTAAAACGCTGTCGGAATGCTTTTGCTGACAGACAACATTTGCGCAACAGCGCCTCTTTTACCTTGTCATACGATACAGCGTCCTTCCTATTGAGTCTAGCTATAACATCGGCGGCCTCGCACGGAAGAAGAGTTAGCAACTCTTGCGGCCAACTTTCTAGGGGGAATCCTGCCTTCTCGCACGTTCGCTCAAAATTAACCAGAAAGAGCGCGATGTCCTGGCCAATTTCGAACGGCTGCAAAAGGTCTTCCATCCTTACCGCCTCCCTCACTATGGGAACCTGTCTTGCGGCGGATATACGAAGTTCCAGCTCCCTTAGGTTTCAACTCATGTTCCTGCTCGCAGCTTTCTCTTTATCCCTTTCCTCCTTTCTAGCTCGAATCTCCTCATGAGCTTCCTGGGCCTCCTCGACAGACACCCTCTCTGCCTCCATAATCGGGAGGATCTGTCGTTTCCGCTTGGCCGAGCCAACGGAAATGCCCAACTCCTTGCAAATTTCAAGGAGGTCGTGCACACTGAACTTGTCCATACTGATACTTCACTCCGCCTCGTTTACCCTCGACTTAAACTAAGCGGTCAGCCATCCAAATTCTTGGCTGACCAAACAAAGTTCAAGTCTACAACAAAAACTGCTAACAAGACTTGGGCTAGCTAGGTCCCTGGCAATAAGAGAGGTAAACTTCAGGCACTCACCACACCAGGGTAGCTGACGCTGGCCGATCCCACTGAGCTGCCATCCACTGTTAGGACTGGGGTAGCGTGGTCCATCGCTGTCGTGCTCGGAGTAGTCAGTAATGGCAAGGTGAAGAAGGAAAAGATTTTTATGTACACTATTTACATATTTTGCTGCCAGGCAACATGACCTGCCAGCCCGACCACGTCGGCTGGTTCGACTCCGTTCGAGTCGTTCTCCTTCTCCGATCTCTTCCGACCTCTCTCTGTTCCACGGACCGGCACGGCCTTAAATCGTCTAGCCGTCCATTGTCCTGCCGACTGTCCGCCGTTCGCAGGTGTTGGCCTCCTATCCAAGTTCTCCAAATTGCGGCGCGCTGCCAGGAGTATCAATTGCGACGAGCTGCCAGAAGCCGCACGCAGGTGTTGACGGTCTTCTAACCTGTTGAGCGTCCGCCGGTCGCAGGTGTTGACCTTTCTCCGAACTGGGATGCGCCGGCATGAGCAACACGCAGGTGTTGACGGTCTTCTAACCTGTTGAGCGCCGCCGCCGGTCGCAGGTGTTGACGGCCTTCTAACCTGTTGAGCGTCCGCCGGTCGCAGGTTGTTGACCTTTCTCCGAACCGGGATGCGCCGGCATGAGCAACACGCAGGTGTTGACCGAAGTCCCAGGTGCTGATTCCTCTCCTGGTTGCCCGAAAGCAGATGCCCAGGCACAACAGCATCTGTCCAATGGATCACGTAGTTAACTTCGCGAAGCTGTGACAATTAAGTTTACGAGTGGAACCGCGCGAGCGGTGAAAGAAAAGGTGGGGACGGGGGCGTTGTAACAGGGAGCGCGTTAACTAGCGTACCGCCCGAGAAAGAACGTAATCTCTGCGCCAAATCGAAGGCACGCGTGTATCGAATCGTTGGCGTGGAGAAACATTGCGCGAATGGTTTCCTACCACGTCGCATGTATTCGTATATAAGCAACGCTGACGATTATCGACAGCCGTGGAGAGGAAGAGAAACAAGTGCGGAATTCGTCTCTGAAAGACAATCGATCGGTATCGCTATACGGTTCGTGCGATAACGAGATAACGGGCGAAGCGCCACACTCGCAAGAGGATCACAAATCATGCCTCAGATTGAACGGACAAGTGTAACACACTCCTCTCGGAACATATTCCAGCAGTCGAAAAAAAAAAAAAAAGTGGTAGACAATTTAATCAATGAAATGACGTGGAATTAAGGCGACGTTGCGTTATAAGAGCGATAATTTAGCACCCAGCATTAACCAACAGTTCGCTAGTCAGCCAACACTGGCAATAATTGCGCCACCTTTGGCCACCATTATGACCCAATGGTAGTGAACGCTGGTTGAAAACAGGGGTAGCTGCGTTCAGTGAGAATATATCCAGTTCAAGAACTTGGGTAGAACTTAGAAGAGGCCCAGAAAGACCCTGCTTACAAAAAGAGCAGGAAAGAAAGAAACGAGCAAGAACTCTGCGGCATTCCCGAATTCGCCGACGCTGCAGTGGCAGCAGCGGCGCGCGCCCGCACTTTTGCAATGCCGCAAGATCCTGTGCAGCGCAGCCAAGAGAGAATCAGCGAAGAGGATATGTCCAAATACCGAGCGTAGCAATGTCAGTACTCGTTCGCCTCACCTCCCCCCTGCTTTTTTTCCTCCATTGCTTCGGTCGGTATAATACCAGGCACGCCAAGCGTGCCGCCAGATGCCGTCGAAACGCTCGGCGGCACACGCGCAGCGCGCGCGGGCCAGCGAACCTGTCACGCGATGCATTGGCAGTCTAGAGAAGAACGCAAACTCGCCGAAAAACACACCGCGACACGCGCTTTGCACGAGAAGAGACGCGAAGCAGAAAAGTATACATAACGGTGGCAAAAAGAACTGAAAAAAAAAAATGTCGAGAAACACGCGAAGCTTCCGTGCGCACTGAATATACGCGAAAAAAAAACGAAAGAGAACGTATAAAGAGCAAGAAGGCAGAGGGAAACAGCGGGGGCGGCAAGAGAAGGACGAGCGGGAGGTGTGTCACAGCCAGATCCGACAGCGTGCTTGTCCATCCGAGCCGGCGGCAGCAAGCATGCCGCACAAGCAAGCCAAGCACACACAACGCGCACGCACACAAGCACGTCGGGGGGCAACGGAGCGCGAAGCGGAACGCGTTTCACCCTCTGCGGCTTCTTCCTTGCGGCGGCCAAGCGTGGAGGAGCGGCACAACACCGAGAGCGAACCGACTACCACCACCCACCCCCCGCACACCACACACGCACACCAACCCCCTTCAATTCCGACCGACGCCAGCACGCGCACTAGGGCGGGGTAAGTAATCGAGAAAGAAACGACAAAAATGAACAGGGGAGGGGGGGGGGGGGTTTGCGATCACACCCCCACAGCACGCATTCCTGGCAGCGAGGAGGAGGAGGAGGAACGGAGTGACGCAAGGCTCATGAGGCGGGGTGCATACAAGCACGGGCGCGAAGGCCCGAACTCCAGGCGGCGTCAAGCTCGGTGCTTTCACTACACTCTTGTTTCGAAGCCCCGCCGCGAGCATCGTCATACACTGCACCGCCCACTCACGTGCTTCCCGGCGGGAAGCGGCGGCTTGGGAAGCGTTCCACGGATGGACGAGCCGTGAGGTCACCCAATTAAGCCCTTGCCGCGCCGCAGTCACCGGGGCGTGGATGCAGCAGCAGGCAGGAGCCTCTATGCACGCGCGAGAAGCGGTAGATCGGCGACGGAGCAGTACCCCGAAAGCGCCCCTGATTCGTTTCCCGCGTGCCGCTGCTGAGCGGTGACATAGCGCCGTGTAGCGTTCACGCGGAAACTCGGGCTTTTTGTTGTTACTGAACGAAAGAGGAGGACGAAAGAAGGCGTAATACGGTCCTCTATATAGATAACGAACCGCTTTATGAACGGCATCAACTGCGTGGTTTCTTGTACTGCTGAGTTGTAAGCGGAGGTTGTGTACATAAGGACGACATCGCATGGGTGTACACCATGGTCTTGTTTGGGTCACTTCAATCAGACCACGCTTCCTTGACTGCTTCAGGGAGTGTTGCACTTTGTTCTTACACTACAACGCGCACGAAGTGCGGCAACGTTATCCTATTGCAAATTTCAAGCTCGTTCAAGAAGATTTCACGCGCTTGCGGAGTGACTGGAGAACTCGTGCTCTTTTGTCCATCATATCGCTTCGCAAACTTGGTGCATCATGGGAGCTCAGCGCTCCCGGACGTCCTGTCTTCATCTGAAGTCAATTCGCACTTGCAAGTAAAATCTCAGAAAGCGATGAGGAAGCGATGTGGCCAGGCGCTTTGTGGACGAACTATCGGCCATCTGGCACGAGCATAAATCCGGCACAGTTCACGTGAAAACTACACGGAACATGTTCACGAAGTGAATGGCCAATCGAAAAGATATATTGTGACGCGATGCAATATACACACCTACACAATGAACTCTAGTAGGCGCAAAGATGGACAATGAACTCGTACATGAATGCTGCGGTTGCTGATACCCACCGGAGGCAATTATTGCGCGGTCACCGCAATAAACGGTGCACCATCGCAGTCAACGAGCACTCCAAGGAGCGATATTGCGACAGAGTCGCGCAATACCGATATCAATGGAAATACGATAGCTGGAGTCCCGTGTTCACACCCACCCGGAGATACAGAGCCGCACCGACTCTATCAATTCGCAGCGCGAGTTTTCCACCTCGCTTTGTCCCGTAATACAAAAGAAGCAGGCGCCGAGCTTTGGTATAGGCATGTAAAGCGGTTGTACTGTGGCCAATGCGAAGTGACAAAAAAAAAGATGGACAGAATAACGAAGGAATCATCATATGACAGTAAAACTAAACGTTATAAAATATCATTATATATGAAGATAAACCGACATCCTGTCAGGATGCTCTCTAAGGCAAGGTAAGTTTTGAATGTGCATACCTAACCTTCCTTATAGTGAAAAACAAAAAGGAATAACTTGTCAAGGATATAGCTATAAGCTCGCCCAATCCATCCACAAGTCCTTGATTACCTTAAAATCAGAAAAAAAAAAAGACACATGGAGAGAAAAATAATAAGGCAGAAAGAAAGCCATACTTTTTCAGCGCATCAACTAAGTAGTAGTAGTAGTAGTAGTAGTAGTAGTAGTAGTAGTAGTAGTAGTAGTAGTAGTAGTTAGAAGAAGAACGAATGCGAAATATGGACAGCCCTAACTGTTCCAAACCATGACTATTTCGTGCCACTGAGCGCACTGCAGAAATGTCTTGGTTTTAGAGGGTACTGTGAACAACAGCAGCAGTTTAGATGTTCACAAGATATCTATATACAAGGTCACAAACAACGGTGTCAGTATGACGGATGATGAAATGAAAAGCCCCCAAAAGGAAGAAATAACTACTTTAAGAGAAGCCAGTTTCTCAGGGCGACAAAACAAAGCAGCGCTAGCGAAATAAATTAATGACACCGACGAAACCAAGCAGTGTGGCAAATCGCGCGACAGTGCACGTATATATCTCGGAAAGCCACTAAAGCATCGACAGCGTTTCGCGAGCTTGCGGGAAATCCCGCGGCCTGTGTGAACAAAAACTTCTCCCGTGACCCTCGCCATTTTGATAGCACGAGCCAGGCATGTGGACCGCGAACGGACGAAGCTCGCAACGCCAAGCACACACACACACACACACACACACACACACACACACACACACCACACACACACCACACACACACACCACGTATGAAACAGCCCGCAGCCGCACTGACGCAGGTGCGATAAGCAAGCTCCCGCAAAAGGACTTAGTTGGGTAAACGCGCTGCCCGGAGAAATGCAAAAAAAAAAGAGAAAAGAAAGCCAGCTGCAATCCAGGCGGCGAACAACGGCGCAGCAGAAGTGCGTGCAATCGGGACATGCAACGCCGTCGCTTATCGCCATGCCCGCCGGAACGGGCCGGGACACACACACGCAAGTGCACAAGAGCGCTGCAAAGCGCAGGTCCTTATCGCGGTCGAGAGGAAAGAGATGACGGCAGTGGAGAAGAGGGGGGAGAGCTCTTTCGGTACTCCCGTAGATATCTCTGCTTTTTCCCTTCTTTTGCAGCTACACATGAGGTGTAGCCACGGAAGGAGAGGAGGCTTAGGAACAGAGGGAGAGTGAGAGGGGGGGAGGATGTGTCAGCTGTTGAAACACGTACTCACACAGCGAGAGAGAGAGAGCGGCGCACAAGAGTCAACGAGCCTCTCGAGAGCGCTGTTTGGCCAGAACAATGAGTCCGGCAAAAGGGCTCTCAGCAACGAACACAGGAGAAGAGGCCGATAAGTCGGCCGGCCACTCGAGCGTCGTCGGCAGAGCAACACCGGCAGCCGTGCAGACAGCGCTATGCAGGCTTCGTTATCGGCGGGTCCACTGGAGAGCGCTCCCGACTCGATAACAAGTGGCAAATGCCCCGCGGGACACGCCCGCTGGCTTTGGAGGGTCATGCAATGTACACAGCGAGGGTCGTGGGGCAGTAAAAGCGACGATATCGACGATCCGTAAGCAAACGGCCTCCGCAGTAAGCTAGAGCGTAATAATATGCGTGGACTAAGCGTCTTAACAAAGCAAGCGGGAAGAGACAACACTTAAGACCAGGAGCACTGACACGAAATTTCGAAGTCGAGATAATGAGTGAAATAGATGTATGTGGAGCCGTACACAACGTCTACGAAATATCAAGGGCCAATATAGCCTAGAACATATTTAAAATCAATCTTAAAGTGCATGCCGCGCGACTGAGCGAGATGCGAGCGCTTCGCAACGCCGACATCAACGCGGGGGATGTGTAAACAAACCTACGTCACGAGTTTGTGTTGGCTGGTTGTGCCCTTGCGCTTGTGCCGTGCTACCTGCCATTTCTTCCTCCGTGCCTGCGGCTTGGCGTGTTCTAGTTGTGTTCTCTTCCGCTGTTCGCTCGTCGTGCCCGTTGGCAGATGTTATGGCCCGCTCACGCTAGCGGCAAGCCTGCCGCAACGGCGCGGTGCCGCAGAACGTCGGCCGTCGCCGCACGCGCGAGAGCTGTCCAACTTGCACGGCAAGCTTCGCCGGCGAGGCATTCGCGCCTCCGAAAAACATGGCAGCACTGCCAAAAGCGGTTGTCGTTCACTTCGAATCTATCAAGTGGCCGCCGTGCGCTCTGTAACGTGTAACTTCCGCACTGATGCTTCCATTTGCTTTAGATTCATGTCCTTAAGCTTCGACAGCAATGTATTCGTCCCGATTCGGCGCCGTTTTTGAGAGCCATAGTCAAATATTCGATGCTGTAAGCTTAGCGAGTCGAGATGGGCGCTTCCGAATGCTCGGAGGACATAGATTACGCGTTTGTTAGTTGTTTCTAATCCTCCATAGCTGGCGCCACTTGACCTGGTTCGGCGCCCACCGCACTCACGCTCGCGCGCCGCCTACGTGACAATTTTGCGTGTTCACGTGGCCAGCTGTCGTTACCCGTCCTCCGGAAGTAGTGCTGCCTAGCTCGGTGCTCTTTGAAACCGAAACTGCGACTGGGCGCTCTAAAAGCGTCTCTAGATAAATAACCGTCGCGCACTCGTGCAAACGAGGTTTGCAGCCGTGATAAGTGGATCATAAGCTATCTATTGCAACAAAAAAAAAAAACAAGGTGCAAAGTTTTTGTGTCAGTGCTCCTTTAAGACCGAGAAGAAAGGACCGCTCTGTGTAACGAAAGTTCGCGAGGTCTTGCTCCATATGCTAGCATACTGACCCCCGTTACTAAATAATACCCCGTCCTCTTAAAGTATACACTATACATTCGACACGTGGGCGCCGCCATCTTGGGCTGTTAAAGGAGTGCTTTCTTATTTTTGTACGTAGTGTCAACAGCCAAATATGGCGGCAACGAAACACATCCCTAAAAATTCTACGTGGTATGACTAATGTAACACACTGCGTACACAACGACATACGCGTACACAACGACAATATATGCGACATGGCAGCTGAAACGACGCATAAGTCATAAGTGTGCATAAAAAAAAAAATTTCAAGCAACGAAACCATCTAACTTATGGCCTTCCCTCTAACATAAAAAAAAAAAGTTGCACTAAGTGATACCAAGGTCCTGGAATGAAAAGTAAGCCTAAACGACACACGATATGTACCACGTCTCATCTTCACCCGTCGCCCACGTCTTTCAAGCGCATTCTCATCATCGCCATGCTCAACCAACTCTCCAAAATACACAATAATGGGTAAGCGGTCGACTGCCACACGTTTTGACGTCACAGATAGAAAGATGAATTCCTTCGCCTATCTTGCCACGACACACACGGGCAAATAAAAACATAGGTTTCGCATTCGGGAATGGAGTTATCGGCAGTTATCTAACTGCCTCACACGTGGCCTCGCAGACCAGTTGGCACCAGTTATAGCTAGACGCTGCTACAGCAAGAGACTATGAGTGGTGTGCCAAGTGTCAAGAGGTACAGACTTTCTAATCTGACGCGCGCCGACCGCTGCTACAGTTGACGTCCGCGGTTTGTCTTTCTAGTCCAACTATCCCACGAATCAAGCGACAACAGCACGCAACTGCACCGTGAATATCTCAGCAATAAAGCGCCGCTTAGCACCAGCGCGAGAGCTCGATATGTGCGAACGTGGCATGCATCAAAACGAACTTGACAAATGAAATGCAGCTCCGAATCTACACAGTATATATATATACGAAAACTCACAAATGTTTTCACATTATCACGCAGCTATATTGTACAGCGTGGCGTCTAATAAGTAGGCAGTCTACGAGGACATCAGTGATGAAGTGGACGCGTTGCTGCTCAGGACATCATCGTAATACCTGCAGGCGTTGATATAGTCTCATTACAAGAATTTCAGTATATTTCCTGCTCTTATCTTTCCTATCCTGCTCTTATATGCGGTTATCCACTGATGTATGGAACTATCGCAGCCAGGAGCAATCGACATTCCCAGAAACGTTGACACAGCTGCCCTCAATAAAACACTACTATATAGAGTTCATTTTTCTGCGTATGTACGCAATACATTTTACCATGAGGCTGTCAAAGTAGTTTACACGGAGCTCGCATGATAGCTGCATCGACAAAACCGAGCGACCGATGAACCGGAACGTAAGATATAAATGCTACAAAAAAAGAAAGGCTCAATAAAAAACCCCGTATCGAAGTCGTAAAATTGAATTTTTATACGCTCGTCTCGCGGACACTGAGAGACTTTATGGACCCGTCCGATTTAAATCGTATACGCGCACAATTGCTTCGCCAACGAGTTCAGGTGAACTTTTAAAGCAAACGACAATAACCGGCGGAAAAGAACACATATATAGTAATAATTGTGCAGCCCTGCACAGTGTATAGGCAAGTATACACAAAGCCGCATACTCGTTTCTGCGGTGTTCTAACGCGTATATAGCCTCGGCAGCGCGGGTCACGTGACATCAACGTATAAGTAATTCCGCTGTACAATTCGTATGTTTCCTACGTGTGCTGCTGTAGATAAACAGATTGTCAGATAAAGCGCTGCTTTTCACTGTACACTGGCTGTAAAACAAAATGGCGGCGTCTATGACGTAAGCGCTCCCCCTCACGTAGGAGCGATCACACAATTCCCGCATACCGGGCCATTTGCGTGACAGACAGAGACTATAACGAGTACATACGTCAAAAGACTCACAAAGCGATCGCAAGAGACCTCCTTTGACCAAATACGCAAATCTCGACTGCGGAATAGTGGTCCCCGGAAGGCTGTCAATACTATAATTTATAAACTTATACCAATGGATGTGAAACGCCGCCGAGAAAGGCAGCTAGTTAGATAGAGAGACGAAATAGCGAGATTCGCTTGGTTAAAATGGAACCATGCAACTCGCACGAGACAGGGTGAAACTGGTGGCATTGGGAGAGGCCTTTGTCTGGCAGTGGACTAAAACAGGCTGACAAACGATGATGATGCTGATGATGATAAAACTGCCTTTGCCCACCCGACTTGGAAAGCTTCCCTCTCGCTCTCAACCATACACACACCGGCGCATCCCACAGTCAGCGTTAGGCCGACCCAAAAGCTAAGAAAGCTGTCGCTGCAAAAAAAACGAGGCAACAAGCATGCACTGTAAACAAAAATTAGCCGAGATGGGAGCTTTTCCAGCATATGATCCCCCAAAACCCCCATGCCCCAATCATTTACTCCGTGGTAGCGGAGTGAAGTCGGCACATGTCGTCGTAAAACGCCCCTTGCTTAATGAGGGAGTTTATGAACGACATGACCTTGTTAAACGCCCCACGGAGTTTCAGGTCACGTGGTTAGAAATTCCCTATGGGAGGTTTAAAAAGTATTTTTGATCGTGACGTGCGTGTCACGTGGTTAAGAACTCCCTATGGGAGTTTTAAAAACCATTTTTGGTCGTGACGTGCGTGCGTGTATGAATGTGCGTGCAGCACGCCGGTGTGAAGCTCCAGTGCCTTGTGTGGGTCCCCGTGTGAGCATTTGTCGACAAACAACGAAGTTATCAGTGCAGCGAGGAATTGCAACGGCCGGTTGGTTTGTGTAGACGTGTAGGACTATTTTCTCCACTGAACCGTTCTGGTCAGAGACAAGCTCAACTCGCGCCAGCGTCCGACCGCGAACACATCGAGCTGGCTGTCCCGCGTTTATTCTCCCGTCAAGCGGCAGTGCCCATGCACACGAGTGCAAGCCTCCGACACGCCACGGATACCTCGCTTCAACGAGCCGAGTTACGAAGAAGTGCGAAGAATAATTTCATCGGTAACAGAAGTAAGTTGTTGCGATCGTCAGCTGGTTGTTTCTGGAGTTTCACCGGCTAAAACGTCGAAGCAGTAAGAAGTAGGCTTCGCTACGTCGTCGGCATCAAGCCGGCCGACGACCGGTGTGAGAGCTGCGCCGGCGACGCGCTCGCTCCGGCCACCGGCAACGCTTGCTTCCCGGAGTGTCACCAAACCGATGTTTCACCGGCTGCAACTTCTAAGCGGTAAGAAGGCTTCGCTACGTCGTCGGTACCAAACCGGAGACGTAGCGAACTCGCACCGCCACACCGGTCGCCGTGGTGAGTTCTACGAGCTCGCACCGGCCACCGGTGAAGAAAAGAATATGTTTCACAGAAAATAAAAGCTGCTGGAATGAATAAGCTTAAATTGTCTCTTTTGCGCCATGCAACCACCGCTGTCAACCGTCTAGCGAGAAGGCGAGCGCCGATACGAAACAGATTGAACCAACATGCAACCGCCGATGTACTGCGAGCAACAGGAACCGCGACTATATATACGAGCCGTCTCGTTCGTTGTAAGTGCATCGCACCGTATACTATAGTTTAACGTGGATAGCGGACTCGGATAGCGGCAGTGTGTGTGTAAAAAAACGTCGTCGAAAACTGTACAGCAGCAAGTATTTTGTGATCGCGAGCTGTCGTTCATCGTATAGCCGTGCCGTACTCCTGGGTGAGGCCTAGCGACGCCGTCGGCCACAACGCGGTATACCGGCGGGGCGACGCGTTTCTTCGCCGGTGTTGCTCGTGAATGTGTGCCGCTGAAGCGTTCGTGCATGGCCGCTCGTGGTTCGTGTACGATTATGTGTATTTTACAGACTCAGTCACAGTACTGCTAAGGCGGATACAGCTCATGTGACAGAGTGCCAGCTGATAATCAAAATTCGCTAATTAAGAAGGCGTTGAATGTTAGGCGGGTTTATAGTAAAAGATAGGTGTGCCTCAGTGGTATCTATAAGTCCACCGCAAATTTACACGTACGCCATAAATGTTTGTTGCTTAATTACACGGAAAAGAAGTGTCCCATCTGAGCTACATTGGAGGTCAAGATGTGGTGCCTATATATACTCGGTGACCAAAGTTTGGATGTGAAGCGGTGGTGGCGAGCGGTTGTAAGTGTGAGTGCTGTATTACTTTGCGAACGTTGTGTGCATGTTTGTGTACGTGTGATGCAGTTTGCGTGTTTCGATGCTAATTTAATTAAAGAGCGAAAAGCATTTTTTTCTTTTTGATGGTTATAAAAATTTACTCCCATATTTACCTGGAAAAGCTCCCCTATGTATGTAAACAAAAACTCCCCTCTGTCCATCCAAAAACCCCGTCCTGTTGGGGAGTAAATTTTTTACTCCGTCCGGACGGTGTTTTCAAAACCCCCATCAGGGCGTGCGCTAGAGGACAAGCCATTTACTCCCATCTCGGCTTATTTTTGCTAACAGTGTGCACAAATACATAGGCGGGCGACAAACAGACGGCGACACGCATATAGCTAGGGCAATCAACACCGCGAGACGCGCGTAATGATTTCGCCGGGCAACGTACCACGTTCCTAGAAGGCAACTGCACACGCCGTCGGGGATGTGTCACACGAGGAGCAAACACATCTCGGCCGCGGAAACGCGAGAATAAACTGACGGGAAGCAAATAGCGCGAGGGAAGGAAGGGCGAGCAAATAAAAAAAAAAGCATCAGACCCTATATACGGAAAAGGACGACTATATAGCATATACATAGCTGTTGCGATGGCGGTGGCACGCTCGCGTCGTCGAACGCAATCAGCGGCGTAGTTGTTGGCTGTCACGCGACCGGTGCGGAAGAGAAACGACGCGCAGCACGCGACGACGGCAAGCAAGCCCGTTTCGGCAAACGAACCGGGATATATGAACCCCCCCCCCCCTTTTCTCTCTGCTGCCCATACACGCACAACGCGAGACACACGCGAGGCTGTTCTGTTTCCGAGAGTGGCGCGCGATTGGAGAGTGTGTGTATACGAGTGCATACACACATTTGAGACAAGCGCGTATACCTACGCCCACACGGAAGAACGGAACACGTCGACTCGGCACAATAGAAGCAATAACAAAGTGCGCCGTCGCTGCAAGTTTTCAAAACTGACAACATGTCGCGAGGCATGCATTGCTTTGTGATAACAGTGCGGCAGTGCCTTGCGAGTCTTCGACTCGCGATATAATAAAGGAGAATGAGTGCAACCCTACCATTTCGTCGTATGAAATCGCGAGTTTAACTATGTATGTTTCATAAGCAGTTTTCACCAACCGGGGAAACCCACCGTCAAACAACTAAGAAAAAAATTAAAATAAAAGAGTATGTGTGGCTCTTTTCGGTGAGCCCTGGCTTGGCACGTATGTAAATCTGTAAAGCGACACGTTAGCCTTCTTTTATGTCCTACGACTTTCCGAAGAGATGTATATAATGACATACAAAGGCAGCGCGTGTCTCTTTCAAAAGAGTCATATACGTGGCAAATCACGCCTCAGAAACAAAAGTCAAATGACTCTCTAATCAATCGTTACAACGCTTTCCACAACGGCGCGGCAGCACGTGACTACTGCATGTATGTAGCATCGTATACATAACACCCTCCACCCGTACACTGCAGTGTACCGGTTCATCAAAAAAGAAAAAAAAAATGGTACGTGAGAACGAGAACTACGAGTATACATAGTCACGAATGGAACGGAAACACTACATACACAGTGCAGAGATGGGTACAATGAAGAGAGGAATGGAGAGAGGGGGGGGGGGGCACCTATTACCAAAAGTGCGGAACGACGGAGGCGGCAAGCGCGAGGCGAAAACGCAACGCCGCGCAACGCCGCAACAATACAAACGACACGCCAAATGCGTGCATAATGAAAGTGCAAAAAAAAAAGAGAGAAAAAAAATAAAGAAGGGGAAACGGTTCGAGCGGCGCGCCATGTAGACGTGGCCGTCACGCACCGTGCAAGAACCAATCGACTTGTCCTCGTCGGTCACGCGCACGCAACGTGGGGAGAAAACATTTTGCGGCTTGCAAACGATCTCGGAGCACGCGAGCGAGGCATTACGAGCGCGCACGCGCCGTTGCGGCGGCGGCACCCGACCCCTATGCACGTTATATACGGTGCGTGCGCGCTCGCCGAACGCTGAGGCTGCAACGGCGGCGAGGCATAGAAAAACACGGTAGAAGTACACATACGTGCGCGCTGGAGTGTGTACATATACACACGTCAATGCATACGAAATGAGAACACGTATACACACCCGTGTGCTACACTCAGGGCCACGTGACGGTGCTAACTTGAGAAGCTTCCTGTATAGGAGAGGAGGGTGAATGCTTATCGTGGCAAATGTTGGAACCCTTGGTTTGGAACTGCATGATGCCCGAATATAGAGTGCGGTGACGTATACATATATATACATGGCTTCTCGTGGGATATCTTACTTGTAACACTGTGCAGGCGCTCCAGGACAATGTAGAGTGGGCCACAAGAGGGCAGCAGCCGAATGTCCAAACAATCAGTTAAATTAGATGTAATTGCGGAAAAAGTGCACTGGAAACCAGAAACGTCGTTTTTTTTTTTTTTGCAATTTTTGCCTACAACTAAAACTTGTTCTGTAACGCAAGTTGCTACCATTGTGACGGGGCTATATCCAAGCTACAGATATCGTAGTCAGAGAGAGAGAGAAGGAGAGTGCACCAATTAAAAATAAAATATAAACAAAAGAGAAAGAATTAACACACGATACGGTGGCAAATGAACGTTCATGACAATTAGCAATACAGTTCATGTTCATGATAATCATGATACAGTCGCAAACGAGTGTTGCACTGAGTGCAGACACGCGGTACAGGTAGGCGGAAATTTTTTTTTCAGTTATATGCTTTCGCTGTTGGGGCCGCCACGAAGCGCGAGCGTCTTCGCAATTATAAAGCGCCGCTAGTCGCCGATCCAGGAAAAAAAGCACCACTAATACCTCTCGAACCATCGATTCATAACCTTATACATCGGCAATGACGAAATCATAAGAGATGCCTACTGCACAGCGTGGATTATAATGCTATCGAGATAAACACCCCGAGAGAAACCGGCAGCGCCACTCAAAACAAACCTCGGCGAAACCCCGCTCCGAGTCGATCAGTCAACGGTCGCTATAAGCGCCCTCCGTCCGGTGGTTCCGCCAGAGATTGCAGCCCATTAGAACGCATCGAAACTCAAAGCGACCATCGGGCCGCCCTTGCAACACATCTGCCGCGCGTACAAAGATGCGGGCCTACGAGTCACCGCCTATCGTCTATCCTCCTTCCTATAATGCTGGCTCCGCGAGCACCCATCTCCCACTCCACCTATATGGGTGCTCGCGACGAAAAATCGAAAGAAGGAAGAACAGCGGCGTCCCCGCCCCGTTATTACCCATAGAACGGCCACTGGCACTGTCGGTGGCGGTGGAGAGAGAAAAATGGAGCGCGACGCGAGAACGGCCCGCATCAATCGGTCGAGGAGGCGTAACACAGAGCGCACCCCGACGTCCTTCAAACGTCGTGCTCGAGTGAGTGACGCAACCGAACAAGTTACACATTATGGCGAGCTTCGACCGAATCGCAAACGACGTGGAATTGCGGAGCGCGGGCACGAACCATTTGTGTGTAGACCGTGTAACGACGACCCAAAGAAAAAGCACAGAGGATCGCGCGCGCAACAAGCACACATCGTGAATATATACGTCTACGAAAAACACAGAGAGAGAGAGAGATAGAGAGAGAGAGAGAGAGAGAGAGAAAATGGCTCCCTGCGAAGGAAGATTCTATGTGATGTGCGAAAACGGGCTACCCCGAAATCTGCCCGCCCAATGTAGCGGTGGGTGCTGCCATCGCTTTGCGCACACCTTTCAAGCTGTCGCAGCGCGTCCATGGACAAGGAAGTGAGTGCTGCCTGGCTTCGGCGACCTTTGTTTGTAAACTGCTCCCGTACGCTTTTCTTTCTCTCTCTCTCTCTCTCATGATCACGCTATCGAGAGCCTCCTGTGATGATAGCCGCATAAAGGAGGCGGTCAACAAACACGCCAAGCGTGCACGGCAGTATAAGGACTACTACTTCGAGGAAACAGAAAGGAAACGTGTTCGCAAAATAGCACAGTTGACCGAACAAAAACGGCTTGGCTTTAGAGGCGAGGCAAGCGTTTGTGGAGCGCAAAAAAAAAAAAAAGAAAAAAGAAAAGAAACCACTGTCGTCCGCACGATGTCTCCTCCTCCTTTTCACGTGCTGCGAGCGGTCACCGCCCCTACAATGGCGTCGGAAGCGTGTAGGCTCATTTCTTTCTCCTTTCCTCCTCGTTTGCAACGGACGCACGCAGACGCACGCAACAATGAATCCAGAGACAGAGCCAAGAAGAAGACTCTTCGGGGGCGCCGACAATGAGTCGTTTTGCTCGGAGAAAACAATCGGGTCGTATAACGACCGCTCGCACCGCTATTAGTCCGCCCCCCGCTCGGATGGCGAGTTTCAACTTTTTTTTTTCTTTCCCAAGGGGCACCCGGCGGCTCGTCCAACAAACGTTACGCTGCTCTACATACGTTTTACCTTATTTTTTGTGTTCGTTCACTCATCGTTCCACCAGGCATGGTCCTCGCCTCGGGGGCAACATCGGCGAGCAAAGTAACACAGCCGAGTGAGTGTCAAGGGACAGAGCCTCGGCGATAAGTGTGCGTAGCATAGTTATACAAGCGGTGGCAGCGTCCCTCTTGGCCTCTGTCGCCGACGCGACCTCTTTCGTTAAGTACTGTAATCAGCGAGACGGCGGAAGCGCACGAAATTACGCGGCGGATGACGACGCTCGAGCCATTACACAGCGTAGACCGAAGCCGCGCGTATAACAGCGCCATTTTTCACAGACCGGATCGCGTCTTCTCTCTTTACGTGACCACTACTTAGAGTAGACATCGTATATATAGATATACCGCTTCCACTGTGGTCACAAACGACCCCCCTCCGAACCGTAGGTAGAAGTACATTTTAGATAACATCTTCGAGTGTAATTGCGCTTGAAGCGAATGGGAGTAGACAATTATTTGCGAGAAGCGCTCAGCTGCCACTCTCGCATGTCCGCGACTCTCTCCCCAGAGCCTCCCCTTGCCGCTAGCGAATGCTCCGCGGGCCCTTAAGCAAACTTCTAATGGAAAGGCCATATGCATTTCATTGTAAATGCGGAATGCAACACAAATGAAAGAACGAACGAACTAAACGAAAGAAGACACGTTGGCACAGGAGTGAACACTTATCTATAGTAACTAAAGCAACCACGGGATAACTACCAGGCGAGCCATTTAAGGATAACCGACGGCCACCTCGAAGCCGCTTTTCCACGACACAACTGCAGGCGTCACGTATCAACCGCAAAACCGGTGATTTCCACACCCTCCCTCCCTCCCTCCATGCGGCTGGCAGCAAAGAGGAAGGAGTCCATCCAGAAAGGAGAGATGCCCGAGGAAAAAAGTGCCGGCCCCGGCTTTTGCAACATCAAAAGGCACCAACGGCAGCGCCACTTTGTCGGTCACGACAGCGGTTCGTTCGTAGCTAGCGGGCTCTTCCTTCCCTTCCCACAAGTGACGACAACGCGGTGAGAGAGGGGGATAACGCCTGCAAGTCTCACCCTTCGCCGTGCGGGGCGCGTGCGTGCAATCGCATTGTGTGTGCTACAACCGAGCGCCGAGTACATTGTACATTTGAACAGCGTTATTATTGTGACGGATCGTACAGGGCGCACGACCCACCCGCAAAACACAATGGCGGGCGTTCTGCTTCTCTCTCTCTCACTCTCGGCGCCCGCTTTCACATGCAGCGTCGGCGAAACTGCGGGCGCGCAAACTACATGTGCTCGCGGGTAACCGTCCACGACTGAAGAATAAAAGGACCGGCGCGTCGCCTCAGCGCAAGCGAGAAGTCGGGCAAATAGATGACTTGGCTGGAGCGAGAGCCACACGTTGAAAAGAGAACCATACGACAGCCGCTCCTCGTTCCTGGCGTAAAATGTTTGTTCCCTTGCCCCCAATGTAGGATAGCAAACCGAACGCCCCACAGTTTCTCCATCTCTCTATTCCGCATGCAAAAGCGGTAATTGCGTGATTCCTCTATGTTTCTCATCAGCGAAGCAGCTCGACATAAACGCATGTAGAAATGCAGAAAGATTGACAACGCATTAATGGATACCATAGAGACATTGTAAAATATTAATCGATTACACACCCCTTCACCCCGCAGCATAAGCTTTCAGTAACGCATTTTTTTTTTGTTAAATGCCTATATGGCGAGAAAGGCAGTGGTGTCGGTGCAGAGTTGACCAACAGAGAGAGCTCTTTATTAAATGTACATATGTGGGCGTCCACATGCCACTCTGCGTAGGGAATGGGAGTGATGACAGTAAGACCCTAGGAGCTGGAGGGATGTGGAATGGCTAACTCCCGCATTTATGTATATCCAAACAAAACGCATCGCCACAGAAGCTCACAGAGGCCATGTCACTGTCCTTTCAGATAACAAACAGCTTTTCAACGTGCTAGTTATTGGTTATGTCGAGCAGAATTACGAGCACGTGTATGCACTTCTTCATACCGACCAGTGAAGTAGTGAAAGCGAAATATATATATATATATATATATATATATATATATATATATATATATATATATATATATATATAGAGAGAGAGAGAGAGAGAGAGAGAGATATGAAACATCCCGTTAAGCGTACTTAAAATCATGTTAGTAAAGAAATCGTACGTTTTGCACAGCAACGAAAAAAGGCCCCGGACATGTGATCCCAGCATAAGTCATTCCGGTCAGTAATATAAAGCGCTAACAGAACACGGAAATGGTGATAGATAAACAAACAAAACACCCTATTACGTCCCCACCGAACAACACATCCGGCTCAGGGAGGGAAGAGAAGGCAGATATACACGTAATACCAGAGGAGGCGGCGGCCCTGGTTCGTCGGATAAGGAGGATAAACTGGCGACGCATCGGGGATTCGGCGAGATGAAAAAGCAACGAGCGGCGACCCCGTGATGAGGGCAGGAAACACACGAGGGGAGGATTAATCCTCCGAGAGCCATCGCGCACGCTATACAGCCTCGGCGCCTGGAAGGACCCCACTTCTCCATTCCTCGAGGCGCTTTGCGGGCGGCTTTGAGATCAGACTCTTTCCCTCCCTCGGTCTTTTCCTATGAGAGTAAGCCCCCTTCCCCACCCAACTCAACGACATGCACTCGACGCGGCGGCGGAAGGCGCGCACTTAATCTCCCTTCGTTCACCCCGTCGGCGGCGCTTTCCCCCCGTATACCGACGTAATCCTACTAATCCCGAAACAATTAGGATTCCCGCAGTCTAGGGGGGACGATCCCCAGATTATGGGGCATTAGGAGGGTAAAGGTAATCGCGCCTCCGGGGTCCCCCGGCGCGTCCGGGCGAGACGACGAGGGGTGTGTGGACACTGCAGCATGGGACAACGTATACGCGGGCTCTTTTGTAAGAATCGCATACATGCCAGCGAGACGGCATTGTCACTAAGGCCTCAGTTGACGTCATCAGGAAGGAGATGACAGTGTAGAACGTGTATATACAGTCGAATTATAAGCCACCGGGGCTTACGCCGACAGCGGTTAGTGTTACTGCGCCAGCTGTACACTAACCTCAATCCTAAACCCCGGCCAACCAAAAGCCTCGGCGTCTATCACCTTCAGCGCCCATTTACACCGTCATCATCCCGCTATCTCTCAAGGAGAGTATAATGCGGCCATATATCAGTGACGGTGTTTCCTGCACACGTGGAAATACCTATTCGACCTCTAACGAAGATGCATGCGGCAGGTACTATCGGTGTCAAATGAAGCCTTCGCAATGGTAGAGAGCGCGCCGTCGAGTTATCACCGTGGAGAGGCGCGCGTATGCGCAGTGCGGCCAAACCGGATGCGCGCGCCTGTCAATGGTGATGACAGGACGGCACGCACTATACCATTGCGAAGGCTTGCCGCTGTTCGGGTTTCATTTGACGCCGATAGTACATAACACGGCTGTCCTTTGAACTGTAACAGCCAGACCAAGGAAGGCAACAAGATTGCGAGTAGTATAGTTGTTACATGACTTTCACGGAAGCGCTGGCATGTTTCACAAGTTCACAGGTGTTACACGTGCTTACCCGCAACGTCTCCATCATACTAGGCTGCAGCTGCGTCACGTGACGAGTCTATAAAGGCGCTCCCAAGGTACTCTTTTAATATAGTCCAGCTCAGCTCATGCGCACGCGGAAATAATGCATGGGATAGCTGACGGATGCACTGACAAATGCTGTAAACGATCAGACACGTTAAACTACAACAAGCAGTAGACAAGAACGGAAGGAATGGTGAGCCCTCTCAAAATGCCGCACGACACTCAGCAAAATTGGCCACTGGAGGGAGCATACCACTAGTTCGTGAATCACTGCGAGGTGTTTCCCGTGGACTCACTTTCCGCGGTAATAGGGCATCGCTAGTAGAGCGCAACGTGCGTGAACTTGAATACAGGCACCCCGCTCAGCCAAGTCAAACAGCAGTTTTCTCCGCAAAGTATCGCGGCCGCATAACAGAAAAAAAAAAAAAAAAACGAGGAAGGCAAGCGAGAAACACAATGAATGTCTTCGTGCAGGCACTTATTTAGAGCCCGCATCTCCGGCGTCGAAGCATGTACTGCAGTCTACGACAATGGAGGAAGAAAATGGGCCGTCGCGGCGTCGACGACGACGCGTAAACTGGACTTCCTCACAAGAGGCGCGTTTTAAGCGGGCGACCCGAAGAAAAGCGTCTACGCCCCGACAAGAGCGAGGTGGGGAGACCCCCCTCCAAAAGAATACAGGAGAGATGTGCGGTCCTGCGCCACTGAAAAGGAACAGCGGCGAGTCAAGGAAACAAAGGAAGCGGCCGACGGCATTGCCGCAGGAACACAAGAGGCGGCGGCGTGGCACGGTGGCCGATGTCTGCGCGCGCAGAAACGGCGCTCCCGAAACTCGCTTCTCATGCACAGCGGGCCATTACGAGGCGTTGCTCGCAGGCTACAGGAAAGAAAACTGCCGGCTGGCTTTAGGGCAGGCCAGGCGGACAGCACAGAGCTGCGCGAACAGCAGCAGCGGTCGGAGTGAGTGATCAAGAGCGCCGGCGCTACATCTCTCCGCACCGTTTTCGAAATCACCCATTGTTCGGCCTTTCAAGACCTTATACGCTCGAGGCAGGCGTCGACGAAACAGAAAGTAAGAAGGAGGAACGCCTCCCGTAGCGAAAAATAAAGAATAAGCGATGCCTCGTTCAGAGAGAAAAAGAGCACGACGGGACCGCTTAGCAACCGCCGGGGCCATTACACGCCGCGACGAGCGTGTGACGGGGTTAGCCGAAAGGCGGCACGCACATACACACTACCCGACAGGAGAATAGGGCAGCTCTTCACCGCAGTGGGTTTCGGAGAACAGAGGTGTGTGTGTGTGTGTGGGGGGGGGGGGGGCAACGTGCGGGCGCGTGAAACTCGGCACGTCAATCAGGAGGGGGGGGGGGGGGGGAAGGTGGGGTTAACCGAACAGCGGCGGAGAACAACCCCCGTTTTAAAGGGTGCCGCCGAGCTCAGTCACGGGCGGTGCGAAGGCAGCAGAAGCAGGGTACTACTCGCTTCGATTCCCGCACGTAGTCGCAAGCTGGTAGAAGTAGAAGAGGTGGGTGGCTGTGTGCGACAAAGTCTCGGCGGCGAGCGCAGAGGGCTCGCTGTCAGGCAGCGAGTCACGTGTCGTTTTTCACGCTCCGGACCGGCGTCTCACGACACGCACGCGGAAAGCGCCGCCGCTCACTCAAACGGAGGGAGCCGTCCCTGATGCCTGCTCGCCGACAGCCAAGAGCGTGAACGCGCGTCCGCCACGACCGCGGCCGTAATCGAAGAAGGCGAGGCCTCGACTGTCTGGCGCCCCTTTTTTTTCGAAGTACCGGAACGCTCTCGTGAACGGAGGCTTTTGATGTGTTCTCGCATTCAGGTAGTACAGTCTAGCGCGAAGCCAGCAATAAACTCGGGAAAGCGCGTGGAGACAGATCGCGGCTCGAGCTTCAAGCGCACGCGACTGCCTAGAACGGGTGTTCGAGCACCTGCAAATATACGGCAGGCATTTAAGGAATTCTTTCAAATGGCACACCTCCATGGTCCACCAAGGAATGCTGACAATTATACCGAAGTCTGCGCTTTGCTAGCAAATCCAGACCTCGGCTGTCTGTCACGCAGAGTACGATGGTCCGGCCATACTTTCAGTTACTGAAACGCGCGCACCGCACGTGTTCGCAAACATAAAATTGCCAGCTCCTGTCGATTAACGTCTGGTTACGACCACACAATTTCCTGCAAATATAGTCAAACGTCTTTATGACGACCTACTCAGAACATTCAATATACTTCGTTGTACAGGTCACTTCATTGTAGAGGTCACGAAATATAGACATTTCCATCAAAGATAGCGCCTGCTTTCTGAAATGCTGCACGGGAGTACAAAGGCTGACGTCAATGCCTCGGCAGTGCATTTCTGGAGGGTCACCCATATTTATAACATCCCAGCGGCGATTACGGCGGCAACCATGAAGCCCTTGTTGAAAGGGTGCATATGATCGAACGCAAGGACCTTACATAGGTAATTTCGTTGTGTAAGCGTTTGACAACATGCAAACGAACGAGCACAAAAGGACCAGCTTCGTAGCACTTGGGATTTGGTATGCAGAGGCTCCAAAGAACGACATCCAATAACTACATAAATAGACGCGCTTCAGTACTTTTACGATTACGTTGACTGCCGAACTCGCCTCCCGGCATCCGACGACACGGCGATTGCACGTACACTTAATACGACACACGTCCACGAATATCGGTGTAGGGAAAAAAAGAAAGAAAAGAAAGAAACGCGTGGCGCACGTAGTGCAGCCAGCCACCGAACAAGCCGGCTCGCTCCAGGAGGCGTCTGTGTAACACCGGTCTCCCGTGTGACCTTCCGATTGCGGGCCGCGACAACAACCCGATCTATGGCGGCGAGGAAAGAAAGGCTGCGAACGATAACTCACACCATACACCACGCACTACCTGAAAAAAAAAAGCTGCGCGAGAGACCACCAGACCAGACCTGCGCGGACGGCATTCCGCGGGTCCTCTCCTTCCCACACGAAACGATGCAACTCGCCGCAAGAGAGATAACGCCGTACATATACAACGGAATAATGCAGCTCACGTCGCGAGGTTTCGGTATAGCAGTTGGGGAGGAGCTTTAACACAAGTGTCGCGCGTGTATAGCGCATTGCGTAACCGAAAAAAAAAGAAAAAGACAAGAACGACAGATCCCACGCGAAGCATTCGCTCGTAGAGTGTGTGGCGGTACACGCGCCGTGACAAGCGTACGCAACAGACCGCCGCCGCTGTCGCAATTGGGAAAATAGCGCGTTAATTTTCGCGCACCTACCGTGTCGAAGCGCCGCCGCGAAGGGTCGGTCATGCGTGTCGCCATGCGTCTTTATTGGCGGCGGCGAAGCTTATTCGCCTTACCGCTCGTATGAACGAGCCTCCTCGCATGCCCTTTAGGTGGCCTCCGCGGACGGAAAAAAAAAAGAAAGAAAGAAAGAAAGCGATGCCGTTGCTGCCACGCGTTGACGTTTCTGTATACTTTTTTTCTGTGCCAAAGACGGCATCGGGGCGCTATTGATATGGAAAGCGACACGAAGTATCAGACGTCATCGAACAGTTTTCGCGATTTATTTTTTCCTTCGTTACTATTTGCGCAACGCGAAAGAATACTTGTAAGTGCGCATTTGTCGACGACAGTCGGCACCCTTTCCCCATCGCTATGTCGACGGTACAGTGCTAACACAGCTGCGAGAATTCATTTCGCAACGGTATTATCTCCTACAAAGGAAAACAAAGATGAAAAAGGTCGGAAAAAATACAAAAATAAGGAAAATGAAGGCTGCATTGAAAATGATAGATACTCTCGGCCTACTATTAAATGCCCTGCGCACGAATTAGGTTGCGAAATGAACGAATTGTGAAACAGCTGGAACAGAGCAGCGAAACGCGACACTCGAGAAGTGCATAGGGACACGTTCTCAGTCGTATCTCTAGCGCGATTACGCTCGTACGCAAACGGGTGCGTACGCAAACGTGTGCGTCATCCCCTCGGGAAGTGAACTTTGCTGGAATGAAGCACCTTAAGTGCAACGTCGGCAGGGAGCGCAGTTTCTCACGAATAAAGCAGGTTACGTAAGCATCTTGGTAGATGCCAGCACCCTTGTTTGAAACTAACTGACCTGTCCGGCTTTTTCCGTCCGCGTCGCCCAACTCCAACGGCACAGTAGCGATCACCAGATCCCGGCGCCTCGGTGCAACCACCATCCGTCGTCCCCGGGGCCGGCAGAGGACAGTCGCACTCACTGCTGCTGTAAAATCGCGTCGAGACGGCTCACCGGGTCGTATCCGTGTGCGGGGAGATCACAGAGGCCTCCCTCCGGATCGAGTGCGTAATCCTACGTCGGTAATCCACGTCGGGCGCCGAACAAAAGAAACCACCGGTCGACGCACAAGTTGTGGAAATCAAGCGAGTCTTCGCCGGCTGCGAAGCTTCGCCCACGGTCGCCTTCACAAGACACGCACAAGCAGCAACGTCGGCTGTACGCCGCGCGCGCGCAGGACGACGGCCACGCAGCGACTGCTCCGGCCTGGCAAGGAGGCTGGCGCCGCGCGCCTGTCGAGTCTCTTCCTCCTCTCCCCAACCTTTCTACAGTCGTTCTCTCTCCCTCCTCAACCTCTCTCAGCCGCACGGGGTGCGTCGCTTTCGGTTTCTGTTTTCTTTCCGCGCGTCGCGCCACCTCTCGATGGCGAGGAGAAACGCGCAACTGTACATGTCGCGCCATCTGTTGGAAGTTACCGTAGGCGCGTTTCGAAAAGCAAAACGCCGCGTACATTTGACGCGTTTTACGTTCGTGTACCCCGCCTGCGACACTTTCTGTGACTTACGAAGAATGCATATCCATGACTCCTGGCTGCGTTATCCGCATTTGAGGCGGGCACACTTTCCATCCACTTAGACATCGGACAGAACTTCAGAAGTCCGCGGCATTTGCTCCTCAAAGGCGGATGCACACAATACAGCACCAATGGGCGCGCGCTTCAGGCTGACGTCACGAGCCGGACGGCCGGTGACCTCGCCTTCAATGAGCTTTTCCGAGTGTATGAGCGGGACTATTTCTTTCGTCGCGGAGGCGATTGGCTGCCGCGCTTCGGCCATATGGACTTCTTAAGCTGTTTCCCACTATAGAGCCCGCTAAACTTAAGGACACCGACATCGTAATTAATACTTGGAACAGTCAGCGTAACTCCATTAACTGTGGTGAAATAGCGACCAACTGCGAAACCACCAAGAGCTTGACGGCACTGCAGCACGGTGTGTTTAGTCATTCAGCCATCAATACAGATGCGACCAAACGCTGAACAAGTTCGTCTGCTGCACAGAGACTCTCTACCAAAAGAAGAGAAAGCAAGGGACATGATATGTGCGACATTGCGATTCACTCAGTTGCGAGCAAAGAACATTGCATCACGTACGAATTAACTACCACCAGAGGGCCAGGTATCAAGGAAAACGCAAAAGGGCGTCGGCTGCCGCACCCCTTACAAAAGATGGCCATCGGAACATAATTAAGCCAACCCCACGCCACCTCTACCCGTTATTTTCACACCCTGAAAGATATCGACGTGGAGAATATAGCCGGAATGTGGTAGACGTAGGTTAGTACTTCTAAAAAACTAAAGAGGCACGTCGATATGAACAAAGACTTAGCTGCGTTGCGACACGTACTGCCCTACATCTTCGTTAATGCGCGTTGCAATAAGAAACTGCCACAGCAATCAGAAAAACGCCGCAGAATTTCCTAGAATCTCGGGAATAGAACTAACCTGTCCCAGCTGCTGTTTTTACAAGCTACGTACGCGTTACGCAGGCGTGCTCTTTCGCAACACGATTCAAAAGCTCGCGGGTGAAATATATAGTGAATGTGGAGGGAAAAAAAAGAAAACAGAAGCCCGACCAAGAGCTGTTAGAATTCGCGTGCTAGAGAGCTCTGCTGACAGAGCTAAAAAGCGGACAAGTTCTTCTTTGTATTCAACGAGAATACGTAATACATTTGGCAAATTAAAGGAGTTAATTCAGTATAGCCCAGATTATAGGAGACAAAAAACAAATGCATTACAAAGTGCACTGCGCCAACTTATTCAAATAGGCACGCCTTTCACGCCTATTATGTAGCTTACGTCATGCCTGTGGTTAACAATAGAATGGCTCCTTTGTTGTCTACACACGATCCTGCCTTTTTCTTTTCCTAGCCAGCTCTGAACCATCGACCGTGTGGAATGCATTAACGCGACGTCCAAAGACGTACTGACAAACGATTACACGATGAATATGTCGCGCGCGTTTCCTAAAACACACAAGGAGCTACACCCATTTGGTCATACCAAGCCTTTCCATTATACAAGCAGGCTAACGCAGGGGACGTCCCCGTCAGGTCGATTAGCATAGGAGTCGAACAAGCCCGGAGTCCTTTTTCGCGACGTCGAGCGGTTAGGCGAGACGGGATCGACCAAGGCGGAAATGCGAACCCCGCGGAGGTAGTAAAAGTTACAAGGTATACTGTAGGGATGCGCCGAAAGGAACGAGCTTCCCCATACGAACCAAGGAAAAGGAACGACAAAAATAAAGGAGCGGATAAGTCACAGAAGGCGGATATCCTACACTCTGCGGCTTTTGCGTGTCATGCGTCAGCACAGAACCGCAAGAAAGAAACTCTAAACCACGAACAACAACTACGGTTCCTTGCTGTTTCCTGCCTATCATCCCCATACAATAACACTTCCCCCTGCCACTATTTTTTTTAACCTACCTTCGCAGTCCCTGGTTGGCAATGTCCTCGGGGGAGGGGAACCACCACACGAAAGACGTCCGTCCATCCAAAAATGATTAAAAGAAAGGAGGGGGAGAAATATCACATGAAGAAACAGAAAAGGAAAGAGCTGCAAAGCCAGAAATGAGCGCGGGGGGTGGAGGGGAAGGATAGTGGTCTCCCAAAGGGACCACGGGAACGGTCTTCCCCATGCCCCTGAAAAGCACCCCCCGGGGGAACGCGAGGATCGCGCGCTGCTTCCCCACTCCCGAGGGGCGGTACACTCGGGGTTGGGAGAGCCCTTCCCGTCGTGCCCTCTTCTCTCTAAATGCTGACAAATGAGCTCTAATCTACGTCGCGAAAAGGCGCGCGCGCACACACACACGCACGCACCGCCCGGGGATTCACCACCAGCAGCAGGGAGGCATGCGGGCGGGCGCGGCTGAACAGAAGAGGAAAGCGAGACACGGCGACAGTGTGTGTGTGTGTGTAGGGGGGGGGGGGGCAGCCAGTGGTAGCGGAGAGCGACAGCGCATCTGTGCGTGTGTGTACGGGAGAGAGAGAAGCACGTACTCTGCCGCACCGAGTGCGACAAAAAGCCTGGCGGACGAAAACGACGGCAGCTCCCCGCTGATGAACGTCCCACGGGACAAACCGCACAGGCGCGAGATATAAACCCGGGCTGTCTGACACGAAACTCGCCTCGACCGCCTCTCCGTCTCAGCCTCCCTCTCTCTATAGACACGAGAGAATATGGTTTAGAGATACGCAGGTGTAAAAGGAAGCCTAGCTTTATTCGTAACTCTCGAGGCCTGCGTGGTGTGTTGGCGCAGCAGCGGTGGTCGAGTGATTAGGCGCGTCCGCCTGGAATGCGGCAGGTACAGGGTTCGATTCCCACTGCAACCGGGCAACCCTAACGTGGAAAGTTGCCTCGGCCCGGAGCTCGGTGTTGTGGTTACTCATACGTCGACAAGGCGGCCTCTCCTTTCCTTCATCGTTACTACTTCTTCGATAACTTGCTTCATCTCCCTTTTGATACCCTTACCCGCAGCGGATCTGCTGCTAAAATTACATCGTCACAGGAAAATTGCGATACCGGGGCGAAAAAATTAACGAGACATACCGAAAAATTCGCAACGGCAACGACCCTTCCACAGCTGATCGTGAGAATCCAATAGTGGCACTGATTTTGAGTGACGCAGTCGGAAGCCAGAGATGATAAAACGACGATAGTGAATCAACTAGCCATCGATAAAGGAAGTTACTCGATAAAACGACTTCGAATTATCAGTTATAGCATATCCCACCTACATTTATCCAAACTTGTGATCCAAAGAAGCACATAGAAATAATACTGCAATGACATCACATGGTGTACTCCACTAAACGACAGTGTAAAGCTTTGGTAAGGACATAATCGTTAACACAGTCCTTTTATGATTGCACTTTCACGAGAACACTCTTGCTCCCCGAAAATTTCTTCCCAAAGGCGAATCTGGTTGGGCAAAGCATCGCAAGATCTTGCTCCCAGTTCAGATGGTGCCATCCACGGTAATCCGTCAACGGAAATAAATTTACGGACAATCTAAAACTCTCTCACGCTTTCGCCTTCGCACCCCCGAAGGCGTCGACGCAACGAGCGAAACGGGAGAATGCATTTTGCAGAGGGTGCGCAACTACCTATGACGACACATTGAGTAATTTCGACAGCACGAGAGAAACGCAGCATAAGCGCCTCCGAGACATTTCCGGCGCTTCGCTCCGTACAGCTTCTTCGAAATCCCGTTTCATCAATTTTTCTCGAAAACTGAGCAACGCAAGCGCCGCATAATGTCATTTCTCGTCCGCCGTATCTCCAAAATAATAAAAAAAAATCCTTCATACGTATGCGCGTAAACAAAAAAAAAAGAGAAAGAAAAGAAGGAGAGACGCAGAGTATTTACGTGAAATTCAACGCTGTTGCTTCACCTCCGACGCATATACAAGCAAATCCGTGTAGTTGCAGAATTCTCAGAGCGCAAGCAAGAAAAAAGATTACAAAAATGCGCGCGCGCGCGTGCTCAGGCGCTGGGTCAAACGCTATTACATCCGCGAAAATTCCGCGAATTCAAGACAAATCCCCCGGGGATTGATTTTGGCTCGGGATATTTCGGAAACTTCTTTCCTGGGAACGGTCGAAAGCTCTCGTTCGAGGAGCACCCCTTGCCTCATACCTGGCTTCCGCCTTGTACTTTCTTTCTTTCGTTACTATGGTTTCCTCTCTGCAGGGCGTGAAAATGCAAAAGAAAAGGGTTGTTCTCCCGGCGCACACCGGTCGTCGCGCGCTGTTGCGTTTGAAGGCTTTCGGCCCCCTTTCTGCCGGGTGCCGCATACGGTAACGCGCTTACTGCAGTAGCATGCAAGCGTTTGCCTAGCTACGCGCGGGCGGGCTGTGCCTATATAAGTTCGTTTCCTGGGATAACCCGAATGCATGCGCATTTTCAAGACGAAAAAGAGGACAACAAAGTTTAAAAAAGCAAAGATACTGTAATACTAATATATTGAAGAGGACCGAACGAGAAAGAGCCTTGCTCTTTTTTTCTTTTTTGTACGAGGAATTTATTTTCCCGTGCACAAAAAGCACGGTGTAAGAAATTATTTTTCTTACACCGTGACAAAAAGATAGGCGAGCGAGAAAAATGAAAGCTGGATATGTTATAGTCAATGCATGGGGGGAGGGGGGGGGGGGGGGTCACAGTCGCCATATGCAGAGGTAAGAGCAATTATTCAATAACAATACACCTGATGGAAACGATTCAACGATCCGGGAAATATGAACCACTTCTTAGCCTCTATCTCAGCCCACAGGAATGCTTAATGGTGCTTTAAGCATCAAGAGATAAATAAAAAAGAATGTACGCCATGGAAGCTTATCCTCTTTCAATATTTCTTTTACACGAATTTGACGCGAGCGCGTCGCGTCAAAATTAGAGCACACCCATGCCGACTCGTGTCGACCATGCACTCTTATATGAAGAGCGCGGTCCCAAACGTTAAGACATCATCCCACACAAGCAGACTCAGCCCAGCAAGCGGACTCTTATTACAACAAGCACACGACCAGGCAACCAGATTCGGCCCTAAAGATATAGTTCGACCCGAAATATAGAATCGTCCCAACGAGAAGACTAGGCGCGACCTTATTGGGGTAAAAGAAAACGTCGGTCGCGAAGCGCCGCGACGCCACTGAATCCTTCGCGAAGGGTAAGGATGAAAAAGGGCTAACGACACCTAAAGCAAATGTCGTCGCACGGGGGCAGAACAAAATTATGATTCTATTGTGACGCGCGTCAAGAGACGGCAGTCTCGCAACACACGAATGACGCGTGCACAGTACATACGTAAGCACGAACGGAACCAGTCATGACGACAAAGCGCGCACGCAGTATACCCTCTCTAAAGAAATGCCATAAAAGATTGATTCTGTACGACGGAACACGTGGCCTTTTCTTCTTTTATTTTACCCTGATTGCCGTGCTCTTCTTTGTAATGCGACGGATGAGAAATGTGCCATGCGTAAACGAGATGCTATAATCGTATTAGACTAATAAGCGCGCGCATCAGTTCGCTATAGCTCTGCGGCGTGAGTGACGACTAAGAAAGAAATTGCGAAGAATGTTAAACCACCGTATACTGATAGCACCCCTGTTAAGCTTTTGCGTTCCTTTCCCGAGACAAAAACAACTTGCGTTTGTTTCCCGAGAGAAGTAGTTTGCTAATGAGAAAGGCGCATGCTCAACATGCGTCAGCCTTCAAACAGCTGCGCAGATATCGTAATGCCAATGACGTCGCAGCGACGTATAAGCAACTTCGGGGAACCCTTTAAAGCATTTCGCCATGTTTTAGCGTAAGCAAATAAAAAAAAAAAGGAAAGCCATACAGAAAGAGAAAGACGGAGAACTAAGTGGTTGCCACACTGACTGACTTCTTGCTTAGAACGTAATGTATAAACCAGCTTTACAGAGAGGCGATGCAGCTACCCGGATGAGACACTGCAAAACTATACGACGTCACCGAAAGATGGCGCACGTAAGTGGCAAATTCAGCGCTGTCCGACGTCACCCTTTGATTATTTGTTTTCTTTTTTTTCTATATATCTTAACTTGTAGGCGGCAAGGACAGCTAATTGTTGTACCGAAACCTTGATTAACGGATCGAACTTCCCAACACGCCCTGCAGGGTCAATCTTAATGGATATGATGATGCTGCTGATTGGCACTTAGTACTCACTCAGGGAGATCGACGTCGCGCGGATCACGTGGTCTTAAATTTTCTCAAATCCTACTACAGGTCACGGCATCGATTAGATAGAAGCGTTATTACTGTAATGAATCCGAATTTCAGACTACTAAATAAACCACGCTGCGTAACCTTTAATAAAAAAAGTCGTTATGACAGAAGGCCACAAGCTCTATATAGGTATAAAATAGATCTGACTCAAAGATGCATCTAACGCTGTTTATACTTCTTTCCCGGAAGTTGACGAGTGGCGCATAAAGAGCTGAGAGTCATTTGATGAAACCACTAGACGCGTAAAAATGAAATCATTACAATATACGAAGCTCGTGAGGTAACGAGCATAAAGAAAATGGAAATGAGAACAACAGAAATAGAAGACAGACGGCCAACTTCGTAAAGAAAATCAAGGCGAAACGGCAGAAACGAATTTTCGCCCGTCTGTGCAAAGGTCTCTTTCTTTTTTTAGGCTGATACAAGTATATGGCGAGTTAACCCGTCAAGCAGGAACAGGAACGTCCGCAGTAACCCTTTGCCGCACGCACTTCATGCGAGAGTGTTTCTTTTTATTATTCTTCTTCAGAAATGACGTAAAACATATGAAGAGATATGAGACGGCACGGTGGTCTGGTAAGAAGTGAAATGCGCGCAAGCCTCTCAGTATGCAGAATTGGTAGAGCGCGTTCCTCCAACTCAGACGAGGTTTATATATATATATATATATATATAGCGCGCGATGAAGTGATAAGAACGAAAAGAAAAGCCCTCTTGATGGAATCAAATCAGGAAAGGAACGGAAGGAAGGAAGACAGCAATAACCAAATAAAAAAATAAAAAGAAAGGGAAAGTATGTCTATGCAGTAATGCAAGAAGGTCGAGGGTGTACAGTCCCCATACACGCACTCTTGAGATGTATACTGAAGCATGAGAAAGATAGAGAGAGAGAGAGAAGGAAGAAGCGTCTGCATACGAGAAGGCGAAATAGATGAAGAGGAAGAAAAACACCATCACAACTACCAAAACACAATTCTCGAGAAATCGACAGACGTACGAAAGAAAAGGATGAGGAAGATATGACGAAAAAAAAAATAATAAATTCCTTGAAGCGCTCGCTTCGCGACTTGCCAGACTTATTGAGAAGAGAGAGCGCACGTGCCGTCAGTGCACGCGCGAAAGCACCGGGGAGTCCAGAGACAAACATAAAGATAAGCAAACAAAACAAACGCGATAAGCAAACGCGCAAGTGTCGTGACGAAAGAGCGCGGAGTTGTTCGAAGGCACTCGCGAGACTGAAACGGTCGCATAAACAGAAAAAAAGAAAAGACGAGATAGAGAGATGAAAATATGGGAACTTCAGTACTCGAGAGAAAACGCCGCGGAATAAATGTCCCAAAGAAAAGCGAGAGCCGCGAAACAGGCCGCATACTCACATGCATGCAGACATACATCAAATGCTAGAAGAAGAAGAAGAAAATAAAGAGCTGCAGGGATGCGGTGGGTATATGGAGGATGTTTCAAGAGTGAACAAGACGTAAGAAACGACGGAAGCCGGCGCACGCAACCACTAAAAAGAAGAGAGGGGAAGGGTAAGGGGGGGGGGTGAGCACAAATATACAGCGACGAGAGATCCATCTTATTCCCGCCGACAGCAGCCGCATTTTTACGCAGGCAGAGGAGCAGGCGCGCACGCATATGTATGAAGAAAAAGAAGAGAAAACCAGCGAGTCGAGGTGGAAGTGGAGGTGAGACGGGGAAGAGCTGAGCACGTCGTTCACGCACAAGGAAACACGCACGCACACACACGTCCGCGCGTGCGACGAAAAAACTTTTCTATAAACGGGCGACAGATGCGAAAACACAAATAAACCCCTCCCACCCGGCACGCACGCACGCACGTAAGCAGGCTCTGCGGGTATAGCATGCGTGCGTCGCGGTGAAGAATGCGTTAAAGCGGTCGTGAGAAATTGCACCCCGTCGGCGCGCCGGCGCGCGAGGAAGCCGAGGAACGCCGAATGCATGCGCAGCGGTGGGTGGGTGGACGCGATAGTGAACCATATACAAGAAGACGTAGCAGTATAGGACAGAGCGGAGAGTGGCGGGTGCAGCGAAAAGGACGTGGGGCTGCAGTCTGTATAGCTGTAGAAGGGGACGAATACGACGGCGAGACGAGAAGGAAGACCGCGGGTTTTAGAAGAAAAAAAAAAAGAAAAATAGAAATAAAGTGAAGGTGTCTGCAGGCGACTGCGACAGCGAATGCCGCTCACGCATGGCTTGTCTTCCTGCGCACGGATATATCTGTGACGTGTATATGCCTTCGGCATTCCCAGCCTCCTTTAGATGTCTCGCAGTTTTGCATTAAGATTTCTGTTGTTTTTCTTTCGCCTTCCACTAATGTATCCTGTTTCCTTCATTTCCATTTGACTTTCTGTTCGTGTTCTCTTTTTTTTTTTCAGCAGGCTACGATCACGTGTGTGGCGATCTGTCACAAATATTGGTGTTTCTGCCGAGACCAGGCTGCGGCGGAGCTCCTTGTAAACTCTAAGAAAAGAAAAAAAAAAGGGGGAGGGGGGTGTATGTGTTACTCTTCTCGGTGAGCCCCGACGTGCCACGTATATGACTCTCTTTAGAGAGTCACACTAACTCTCTTTTGGGTGCACCGACTCTCCGACGAGAGTATAATGATCTCTTAAGAGAGTTCACGTGTCCCTTTAAAGAAATTCATACAAGTGGAAAATCAGGACTCGTAAAAAAAGCAGTCAAAGGGCTTTTTTTTTTTTTTAGAATGTATCAAGTCACACAGCATACATACCGCGGGCAGTGGAATGTTCTCGGCCACTTAACGTCCTTCATTATCGCGATGGAGACGTCGATCGCGCACCTCAGCAGGCACTTCGGCGTTTACAAAAGGTCGGAGTTGAGGAAACGATAGCGCTTAGTGACATAACAGTCGACGCCGCCAGGCCGCGAAAAGAAAAGAAGAAAAAGCGCGTACATCCGTGAAGTCTATCGAGATGCGTCATCTGCGAAGGGAAATTGCCTAACATGAAACGAATGAATAGTATAGTAGTAATAATAATAAACCAAGCAGAAGACGTCGGCAAGAAACCATGTGAAGAAAACATGACGTAACTTCTGACGAAAGCGAGGAAACTAGCATACAACACTGGATTAGAAGCTTATAAGACTGAATGAAACAGATGAAAGAGACGAAGGAACGAAACGTGGCGTCATCCTCCTCGGCGACTATATCCCAGATTGCCTAAGAAATCTGATAAAGCGCGGGGGTGTCTTGACAGGACGCAAGTCGTGGATAAAGCGCCCAAACAGCTACCCGCTGCTTTAAGTTAAGGCATAGAGCGCATATGACAGATTTAAAGGGCTGTGGGGTCAGACAGGGGCATCAGCAAAGTTCAAAGCGAGTCTACGTGGGGAAAAAAACTCGCAATCAAAACAAGAACAATACACAGGTATAATGTAACTTGGTAGCGCAGCATAACACGCATATCGACGGAACTGTACTGCGACGGCGTTGAAAGCCACGGCGAGGGCAGGGGCAGATTTCACAGCAATTTCTCCTCGGCGCTAACAGAAACGAGATGAAAAAAAAGTACACCAGAGAAAGACTGTAAACCAAAAAGAACAAAAAAGAACACACATCGCAACGATGCATAAAAGAGAAGCGAAGCTAACTGAAAAGTAAAGACAAGCTTTGAGTGAAATCGAGCAGAACAATACGCACATTCTCACCTCCAAGTCTTTCCATCCCTTCTCATATACGCGCTGTTCGTGGAGAACGGCACGCGAGCGTAGAGAAAATGACATAGATGACGAAGAAAAGAAGACTGAATCACTAGGGAATAAAAAAAAAGGGGGGGGGGGTGGTAGGCATGACAGAAACGACGTGAAAAAAAAAGGGGGGGGGGGGGGGCGGTGCACGAGCCCTCTCTTCAGGCGAGCGAAATGGGCGTGGTCACTCGATCTCATTTCGCGAAGCGCGCGTTTCATTTGCGTTCCACCCCGCACCCCCTCGTCCACGGCTTCGGGTGGTGGTGGTGGTGGCACGCGGGCGCCGTTTCGCACCTCGGGGCGAAAAAAAATTCACCACCGCGCCTCCCACATATCCACGTTCTCGCCAGCAGCTCTCCCGTCATCACACGTCCGCCCGCCGCCTTTCATCTATACCGAGCGTGCCGCATATTCTAACTTACTTTCTGTCTGTGGGCTTTTTGATTTTTTTTTCTATTATCTGGTGATTCGCCCTTGTTCAACGCAGACCCGGCACGACTTTGTCTCACCTCTTTTTCTTTCTTTTTTTGTTCCTATTCGAGGGTTCTTCAGAGCATCTAAAAAATAAAGAAAAATGAATTCCGAGTAGTGGTATATCGTTGCTTCTGCAAATGACAACGGCTCTGAGTGGTTCGCGCAGCCATGCGATTGAGTTGTTGATTCTATAAGAGCCTCGATCCGTGCTGTACCTTGTCCAGTTTTCGGCGCAGCCTCTCCTTCGTTGAAGTTCGTGCGTGTGTGAGTATGCGGGCGCCTTATTTCACATTCGGTCGTCCTGCAGGAAACTGAAGGAATGGGAAAGGACGTCACCCATCTAATTTCTTCCTCTATTTCTTTCTCTCTCTCTCCTCTTACTACTTTCCCTGCATTACTTTCATTTCCATACTTTTCCTCCCTTCTCCTTCACATCTCGCTCGGCCCAACCGCGTACACATTTTCGTACTTCCTGGTACTTACGGTCACCGCCACAGAGGGCGCTCGAGACGGAGCCCGATAGCTTATGCATGCGCGGGCCTCAAATGCGATACAATTTGCCCGAGAAAAATGGTCTGCGTATGCAAAGGAGCGCGTAATAACCGAACGCGCCAAGCTCGCCGTGAAGGGGCCAAGCAGCGTGAGGGACCACACGGTGAGCGCTAAGGCGGAGGCCTCGAGTAACACTCCCTTGGTTATTGTATATGTTTGTGTGTGTATGTGTGAGGTGAGGGGATAGAGAGAGCGATAGAGAACAGTGGGAATGGGTACACGTTGCTAATCATGCGAAGAAAGGCTATCTGAATTCAGCATATTTTTATCGTAGCGTATATAGCCCAACAGCCGGCCACCCTTTTACTATCTACGTATACGTCCTGTGGTGTTGGTGTGCGAACGACTCGTACTGAATAAGAGAGGACCCCCCAAATAACGACGGACCAACGACCACAGAAGGGGTATATACATATTACGCCCCATGGCCTCCGGGATCTCGCGACGGTCGCAGAGCCTTATGGTGCTTCGTCTGACTAACACCGTGCGGTAGTGCAGTAATAACGGTCGCGTTTTAGCATACCCCGCCACGCACGACTGAATGAAAAGCTTCGCGGAAGGATTAATAGCACACGATAGGCGCGCCCTCTATACCTCCTTTCTCCACAAGCGAAACGCGCCCCTGATACAACTCACTGGCATTGTTGAGAATTTTAACGTAGGGCTCACCACAAACAAGTCAGTGCAACTGCTTTGGAAAAGGTAGATCGCAATGTCGGCCAAGAAAGGATAAGACACGCTTCAATGGGACGACACACAACGTTCACCAAGTCGAAACGAAGCTCACCTTACCAATCATCGGAGAAAGACAATTGAAAGGCAAAAGCCAATGTATTATTGAATAGCCTAAAAAGGGGCGAACGTTTAACACCACTGTACAGGCTAATGTATAGCAGACGCGATCCGCAGTTATGACAATCCGTATCTGATAGCGATCGGTGATTACAGTTAAACGTAAGAACGCCGCTATCATGCTTCGGGAGAGAGAAGCTATAGTGTAGAGAGGCGTACAAGGGGGGTTGGGACTAGGTTCAAAACACCCCCACCCCCCTAAAAAAATTCTTAAGGCTGCATACCCTCCTCTCCTTTTCCTTTTCGGGAAAATAAATGTCATTTAGGAATCAAGTCCTCTAAGTCCTGTGCGCAGTCGTACTTTTATGTAGATAAAACAGTGAACGAAGCCACTATAACCTTTCAGAAAAATGGCTAAGATATCGTTTGGGCGCAGGCTCTCTTTTATTTATTTTTTTAGCGTATAACATCACGCGTATAACATACCTCTCCCCTCACCCCCTGCCCCTGTAAATTATTTTTGGCTAAGTCACTGCTATAGCGTACATACCAAACGTAAGGATTGCGATAGGGGAGGTCGGGAAAAGGCGATGGAGGGAGAATGCGCGGACAACGCCTCATTAAGAGCCGCGGAGGCCACGCAAAATAAAGTGAAGTGCCTCGTGAACGGCAGCGGAGTAAATTATGTAATACGAAGAAAGGACGCATAATAAGCCGTTAACAAGTGCGCCGCACTTCGCTTAAGCCGAGAAATACCGGCGCCATACATCATCTGTGACACCGCGCTCGCGTCGCGAGAGACGAGTGAGGCCGATATATAATACGCTAACTACACGAAGAAAAGAAGGGGGCAAAGAGAAAGGAAGATATGAGGAGAACAAAAAAGAAAAAAAAGAAACGCCCGCTTGAGCAACTCTACGTCGCGACGACGTCTTATGAAGAAGCGCTCCCTGAATCAGGGAGCCTGGCTGTGGAGCCAACCATTAAGGATGAAGGGAAAGGGAGTGCTTAAAAAGGAAAGCTTATACTTGAGGATGAAGACGAAGAAGCAAGTTGAGCCCGCACAGTCGAGATAAGGCGGGTCTCGAGCTGCTGCTGTACAGTCAAAAAGCCAACAAGACGCCGGCTACGCTACGTAATGAAGAACGAAACAAAAGACTAATCGTGCAAAAATTAATAATATAAAGAACGACCCCCTCGAAGATAGCGTTCTTCGCCGTGGAGAAAAGGCGTGCCTCGGGGCTTTGGATAGAGAGGGGTGGGTAGGGAAGAAAAAGAAATCGCTTTTTCACCGGGTTGAGCGGAAGGGGGGTGGGGTGGGGCATCTTTATATAATCTCGGGAGCGCGTTCGCGGGAGAAGAAAATCCGCCCCCGATCAATCCTCTCTGCGTAAGGTGAGAGAGACAGAGAGATACATATATAAAGAAATGAACAGGGGGATTTTCGTGGCCCCCCCTCTCCCCCGCTTTAAGAAGGCGCGCGCTCCCGTTGCAATTCCGCTTCGCTTATTTTTCTTCAAGGTGCAGCTACAGAGTCGTCAAATCGTCCCCCCCCCCCCCACCCCCCCGCCCGCCCCCCTTTCCGCCGCAAAACCTGCGCACGCTGAGCCGAACTGCTCATATCAAGGAGACTCTTGAATACAAAACACGGACCATAAGACTGAAACGCACTTCGCGAAGGAAACAACACACTGGGCACGAAACACAGGAGACGACGCAACCTTATAAACCCGAGCGGAGCAACAAAAGAAAGAACGATACGCGTATATTGAAAGACTGTTCGAAAAGAAGCAGACACTAGACGATGCGGAAAAGCCTGAAGATGACAAACAAGGGGGCAGAGACGCCAAGGCTGAAATGAAAGCCTGCACCGCGGCGCACGGTGAGAGTTTGTTACCTTTCACGAAGAAAAGCCTCGAAGAGCCCCACGTAAGCTCCTTTTCTCTTTCTCCCCGCAGGATAAGAACGGCATGAAAGACCACGATAAGAACAGAAAAGGAGGGGGTGCAGGAAATAAGGCCGCAATGAAAACGCGCGCCACTCGGAAGCACTCCTCGCTCATCGCTGCTGGATAGATAGTTCCATTTTCGGCGCAGCCGAGTCAGCGTTATCTCTAAAAAAAAAAAAAAAAAAAAAAAAGAAGAAGAAAGTCCCGGCGTCTCAAGCCCGAGCGCGCCTATGTCTTTCAGAAATGGAACGGCTGCACGGCAGAAGCGGTCGCGCGGAGTCGGATGAATCAACGCTTTCTCTGTTAAGTCGTAATCACTATAACTTAACCTCCAGCGCACTTTACAAGACGAGGGACGCTGCCTTCGCTCAAAAGGATGATCACACCAGAAGGGGTCGTGACCTTTGAACTGTAACCGAAACTTGAGAAACGAAACAGTTGATAGGAATTAATTCACTTAGGACAATGTCACCTTTAGCCGTACTGTCGAATTCGTCGGATATGTCTTCAGTTCTGATTGTCTTCACAGGGCCGCTGCGGCCTAATGTGATTGGCTCAAACCGCCGACAATGCATATATGATGTTACGTGTCGCTTAAAGGGGCCCTGCGACACAAATTAAGCATGTCGTTTTCAAGGCTTGTTCTGCTAATGTGGAATGCGCCGACATTGTTGCGCGAGTGGCAAAGCCGAAAACGAAGCTGTTATAATTTTATATAAACAGATAAACTACCTTGATTTCGGGCTGCAGCGACACACATTGGCTATTTTTGTTATGGGAAGTGACGTTTCGTCATGTGGATGCAAAGGTTGTGCGTTTTGATTGGCTTGACGCGACAAGTACCATGTAATATTCATATGGTGGCAGCTATAGGTCATATTACTGAGCCCTCAAAAGAATAAAACCCCTTTTTTATGCTTCCCTAGAAAGAAATCACTTCTGTTTCTAACTGATGTATTTTCAGAACAACGGACTCGGCGCTAGGTGCGTTGTTGGAACTGGTGGGAATGGTAACCAAACGACACTCTTCCGCGCTTTGCCTTTTGCGGCATCGGATGATATCGGACACACTGGCAGCTGCGAAACACGCAACTAAATGCTCTAGTACACTCTAACCCAACGCTCAGTTCGGCACTAACCTGTCAACGCAAAAAAAAAAAATAAAAAAATTCTAAACACTTATAAACCGACGCCTTCCGCGTCATCGGGCAGTAGCTTTTCGCCCGGGCCCTCTGAGCCATGATCGCGTTGCGCGGGGTTCAGCGACGCATTTTCAATTTACAATGGCGTTTCCGGATACGGCACTATACATGCAGGGCATTGCTACGTCGCAAGATCTCGCGCTCAAGGTTTGTTAGATCACCCAAGCTGTGTGTACTACAACGACAAACCATGGGACCGTCTGCTAGGCGACGCACGTGGTTCGTCGTATCCATGGTTGCAACGCCGTCAAAAAGAGCGCTGGCAAGGCACTGCGTGAAGGCCACCATGAGGCAAGACTTCCGGTATGTCTCATAAGAGGCGCGCGGTAATTGGAAACGGCCTTTGACGTCAGCGAGAGATTGAAATGCGAAAGGGAACGTTTCTTGTCGTCGTCTGCATGCTCGAGTTTTGAACTTTGAAGACTAATAACATCAGTTTTCGTGCAACAATTTTCGTAATTCTTTTTGCGTTCATTTCGGCATTCATTACTACACGCACTCCAGCGCTAAATAAGACAGTCGCAAAAGTGTCGCAGGCCCCCTTTAAGCAGAAGTCTGTTTACGATAGATATTTACATTTAAACAAAAACGACCAATACGGCGACTGTCTGGGAACACGAACCATGTCGTCTTTTATGGGCCATTCCATGCCAAGTGTCCCAGACGTGGCGCTCGCACATCGCAGATTTTGCTGATAAAATTTGCTCCTTTCTCCTGTGCCACATGGAGTATTGTGGCAAAATATTTTTGTTTGAAAAAAAATTTGACGATCGTGGCGCCCCCTCGAAGTTCGCTTGTATTTGTTAAACTGTGCCTAATAGAAACATGTGAATAAAATCTATCTTTGTGCGTTGAGCTTTGAAATTGCGCTTGCGCTATTGCAGATATACTGCTCAGCTGTTCTACTTAATTCCGAAATTCTTGTGTTTCACTACCAGCTACGTATTTTCAAAAACTGGTGACGGCACCCTGAACCTTTTTTAAAATTTATCGTCCCGGAAATACCGATGCCCTACATTTCAATAAACAAAATAAAAATGCGAAAGGGGCACGACAAACGAATAACAGCGACAGCAAAGCACAAAAAAAAAAAAAAAGAAGGAGGAGCGTTGAAGTAGATGTGAATGTAACGAGGTGCTTCGTTTTGGGCTCAGTTGCGCGGCATACACTTCAAAATAGATTTCAGATGTGTTCTATACGCTACTACATTTACCGTTGATACTTTGCAGATGATGCGTGTGTCTACAAACGTCTTATGTCGCCTTCAAAACTTTCTGTTAAAAAATACGTGAAACTATTAAAAATACGAGAAACTGTTAAACAATACGTCAAAGAAACTCTTTATCGGAACAGTCGCGTGTTCCGAGTAGAATGTTGATAGTTTTATTTTTTTCAGTTTTTTTTTTCTTTTTTTTTCCAATTTATGCTCAGCATCTCTTTAAGTTCATTAAGTACACCAAGCACGCGCGTCCTACTTTCAAGACTTATAAACTGTCAAAGCCATCACCGACTACCATTTTGTAAAGGTTCTTGAATTTCGCGCTCCGTTTTAGAAATGCCGAAAAGAATACGAAAGAGCATTTATCAGGTGGCGAAATCCTTGCTTACGTCCAATGCAATGTGCCTCGGTACACGACGCTTCAAAGGGTGCCCATCAAGTTTTTCCTGGATGGCCTTATCCCTCAAGTACATCGTGCCCTTATAATGCGGCGGTAAAAAAGATTCGCTCGACATTCTGCTTTTGAAGCCGCGAGTCCACGAAGGTCTCAGAGAGTGTTGCATGCCGTCACAGCCTTTGCCTCACAAAAGGTGCGCGTGGCATTAAAGGAGATTCGATATCACATTTATTCCGAATATTTCTTTTTTGCGTCAACTGAGAATTCTAACCTGGTAACCTTAAGGGAAAAAAAGGGAAGAGGAAGACAGCAAGCTTCGGTTTCAATTCGCTCGAAGCGGATGTACAGTGACGTCGTCCACGTGACTAAACGAAAAGTGGTCACGTGTGCGTGAGCTCGAGACATGGTGACGTTTCGAAACGATTATATTGCCACGCGAGCCTCTTTTTCTTTTTTTTTTATGTAAGCGACCCGTTACACGTATAACCACTGCCTTACGCACGCCGAGCCGGAACATTCCAGATAATTACAGATTGTTCTGATCTGATAAGCTCGAGCGCACAACGCAAACAGTACCGCTTATTCTGAAACTATACAACGCGGCCACCAACGATAAGGCTAGAACCTTCGATGCCACATGCATAAATGCCAACGAGCCTTACCGCTGATCAGATTATCGAAGGCCGATCACAGTGATTGCCGCTATCACTGTATAAGCTGTGCATTGCTTGCACTTTGACTTTTCATTCCCTGGGCACAAGTTAGCCGAATAAAGGGTTTCACCTTTAACAGCTCGACAGCTTCCTTCTTCACCGTCACGACCACGTGACAATATATTCTGGATCCCTCCGACGTCGGCTCTGCGGCTGATAAATTCTCCACTCTGACAAAACCTCATTATGCCCAATCTTCACTTGCGACCGTGCATGCACCCACTGCCCATCGACACAATTATGTCCCAGGCCCGAAGGCAATTGTAGAAAAGGCTACGACGTCAAATCATTCACGACACTCCAACTGCCAAGTATTTATACTTGAAAGCTGAATTCTGCACTTAACGCAATGAAAAGTACGAAATGCACCAGCGTCTGCTTCAGCAGCACCGATACTACAGGAACAAAATCTTCACTCTCTTTCTCTCCATCTCTTTTACCACTCATTTCCCTCCCCTCCCACAGGGTAGCAAACTGGAAATCTCCCAGCCTTTCCTCTACCCCCCCCCCCCCCCCGCCACCCTCTCCCTCTCTTTCTCTTCACATACGAGGCTTCAGAGTCCACATCGCCCCAAGATAAGTATTACTTTGTCGCTATGAATGTATTGAGGAGCAATTACCAGCCCGAAGCACGCAATCAAAAAAGGAGAAAATTTTCGTTCACGAGTGAAGAACCTGTCATCTGCACAGTGGTACACGGGCCTGGGTTGTAGCTATACACCGCTGCGAACTATATTTGGACACAAAACACGCGTCTCGCCAACGACCGCGCACTTTTTAGCACCTTGCGAAACCGCAGCCGCTCCGCAGACTGTGCCACGCATTTCCAAACGCAAACACACGCACATACACTAAACTAAAGCGCACGTAAGCTCGAGCCGTCGCAGCCGAAGACGGGGTTACTGAACTGCGCAGTGACGCAACATCCCGCCCGTGTCATCCGACGCGCGTCGGTATAAGCGACACGCCGCAAAACAACATCGCTACGCCTCTTGACACGTGTATATATATAGCTGCTTCTACTACATACGCAGGTTATACTAACACGACAGGCTCGTCTTCAAGCGTGCTTGGGAAAGCAACGCGAGTGAAATGTAAACGGTGCAGGTATACGTGGAATCACGTATACCGAGAGTCGATTTCCCCTCTTGCCGAGTTCCGCAAGAACGCGCGATCTGCAAAAATATAGCTCGCGAAACAGTTTTGCATACTCGTATTACATATGCGCATGCATGATTATGAGATCGAGTATGTACTTATGTAAGGCGCGTCTGCCTCTTTATCACGCTTTCTTTTTTTTTTTATTTAAGATTAAGCAACGATGTTATGCCGCCTCTTCATCGCATATTAAACATGCCGAGAGCAGCGACGCGCTTTGCACATATTGTGACACATACGGCGTACACGAATGCACTGCACGGGTAAAGAGACGAGACATCGGCACGCATACAGGGGTGATTCCACGAGAGATCGAACATGCCTGTCCGGTCGCAATTTTTGTTTTGCCTGGGTTTTTTATATGTTATGTGGACACATTCAAAGTGCACGGAACTGAAAATTTTATTTCCAAGAAACGCTCCCAGCGCGCCAAAAAAATATTTGAAGGTGGCGGCGCGGGCCTCCTGTTTTTGCTCCCTGCAATGTTTTCGGATTTCACGGCCGAATTTAGCGCGAACTATAAATGATGTGTCGAAAATTTTTTTTGCTGGTTTTAATACGCATTACTGTGAATTACATCCATGCTTTTTTTATGCCGTCCTCAAAAAGAAGAAAATGTGAAAAAATGGCAAACACGGCGGAAATCAAAAAAGGGTCCTAAGTTTGAGGCGCCTTGGCACCTTTGCTACTTCAAACAGAAACTTGAAAACAATGTCAACTATAGAAAAGAGACTTTACAACATTTATACGGAAGATCATTTTCCTACGGGCAGCGTAAAAAAAGAAAAAAAATAGTTAAAGAAGCGAGTTTTTTCAAAAAAGTACATTTTCAAAGAATAAAATAAAAAAAACTCCGCACTCAATTTTGACGACAATTTTTTATCGAAGAGCGCTTATGTCAGTGAATACACGGTTTTAATATCATATGTCCCCATTTGCTTTGTTTACGAGATATAACTGGCCAAAATGACCCTTGCTGTGTGTGCTCACTTCAGTGCGACTGATGGTTGTTATTAGCTTGCATTGTGCGTAAATCGCAGTTTTAATTATTCTGCTGCAGCAAAACCTTGCTCTGGTGGCTTTTCGTCAAGAAAAATGTGTTCTCAGATTTTATTTGTGTCTAGCGTGTGCAAAAGTGGGTTGCTGCCGCCCTCTAAATGGCTAACGTGTAAACAGTTTGCAGCCTACAACCTCGCCTACAATCATCAGAGTATAGATGGGCGCGCCTGTTCAAGATATCAATCGCTTCTTCTTCCTGAAGGAATGCCTGGTCTACCTCACCGCGGTTAGATGTAGACAGGTTTTCCTTGAGGAGCGTAAATCAATGCAAGCAGACTTCGCAGGTGTCGCGAAGATCCTCAGCCTATGAGAGTAGCTTATGGAGGTAGGCAACAACAAAAAGAGCAAAGAAAAAAAAATTGCGCAACGAAAACGTTTTCCTCAGCAATCTTCTTTTTGTGAACGCGTTAATAATCTGCACAGAACAATCAGACGTAGTCATGGGCCGCGCGCATCGCGTGTATTGAACAGCTAGGCCTAGAGCAAGTCGAAACGTTTATACTGAACGACGCCGCACAAATTGCCTCACATCTGCGCAGCTTTCATGAATGCCTTTCCAGAACTGCTCACGGTTTAACATTTTATGACTAAGGGTGTCTAACCGCTTTGGGCTGTAATAATTAATTTGTAGGCCACACTCATTGTCAAAACTAAGGGGAACGCCCGTCTGCATTTCGCCACCAATGACCTCTGCTGTCCTCGACGTGGGAAAGCACTTCAGTAAAATGGCAACAAAACATCATAAATTGGGCAGCTGCGGCCACTCATGGCTTAATCATGCCGCACCGCACGTTTTCTGGCTGTTGAAACGCTGAGGTAAAGGTCGAGATGATACAGGAAGGCGTTATCTGCGACACTGAAAACATGTGATAGCGGGAAGTGAAATAAACGGCTCGGAGATCATTGAGATAACGTTTTACAAATGTTGTTTAGGCACAGTGTGCGTCGAATGGGGAAGATGGTTAGAGCGTACAATGCACGTAATGGAAGGGAAGCAAGCAGGCAGTGAGAAAACAACTGCATAACAGCGCGCCTGCTGATTGTGGCATTTAGTCACAGATTAAGTTGGCCTTCGCTGCATACAGATGCTTTAATCTGTGTGCAAAGAAAGTTTTGACAAAGTGACCTAAACCATGTGTTCGCGGTGTCTCGCGTGCTTTTGATTAGCGAATACTGGCGGGGTAAGTTGAGGTTGTAAGCTGCAAACTGCGTACGCGTTAGGCCTTTTGAGAACGGCAGCAGCCCACCCCCGCACACGCTAGACACAATTAAAGTTTGAGAATACATTTTTCTTGACGACAAGACACCAGAGCAAAGTTTTACTGTAGGAAAATAATTAAAACTACATTTACGTGCAATGCAAGCTGATGACAACTATCAATCGCACTGAAGTGAGCACACACAGCAAGGGTAATTTTGGCCCGTTAAATCTCGTGAACAAAGCAAATGAGGACATACATATTAACATGGTGTTTTCACTGACATAAGCGCTCTTCGACAAAAAAATGTCAAAATTGAGGCCTGAGTTTTTTATTTATTTTTTGAAAATGTACTTTTTTGAAAAAAACTCGCTTCTTTAACTATTTTCTTCTTATTTTGCGCTGCCTGTAGGAAAACGATCTTCCGCATAAATGTTGCAAAGGCTTCTTGAAATACTTGACACTGTTCTGAAGTTTCTGTGTGAAATAGGAAAGGCGCCAAGGCGCATCAAAACATAGCAAACTTTCTTGATTTGGACCGGGTTTGCCATTTTTTCCACGTTTTTTTTTTTTGAATTTTTGAGGACGGCATAAAAAAGCATGACTGTAATTCACAGTAATGCGTATTAAAACCAACAAAAAAATTTTCGACATATCATTTATAGTTCGCGTTAAGTTCGGCCGAGAAATACGAAAACATTGCAGTGAACAAAAACAGGAGGTCCGCGCCGCCACCTTCAAATATTTTTTTGGCACGCTGGGAGCGTTTCTCGGAAATAAAATTTTCGGTTCCGTGCACTTTGAGTGTGCCAACATAACATATAAAAAACCCAGGCAAAAGAAAAATATCGACCGGGCAAGCGTGTTCGATCTCTCGTGGAATCACCCACAGATCTCTGCGAGTGCTCGAAAAGCGTGCATGGAACATGCTATATACAAATTCATAGCGCGAAGTTTACACGCCACATATCGGTCAGGTGCCATATTACGTAAGTATATATCTATGAATGATTACTTGATTAACTGACTGATCGACCGATCGACCAACAAGTTAATAAATCAAGCAATTGATTGATTGATTGATTGATTGATGGATTGATTGATTGATTGATTGATTGATTGATTGATTGATTGATTGATTGATTGATTGATTGATTGATTGATCTTCCCTGCGGCCACGCCAGGAAATCCATACCAGGTTTCGTGTTAGCGAAACCTGTATGGATGTAAGAATACCATCGACAGGGTATGAATTTAATCTTGTATACAATACGTAAGTTATCAAAAGCCCATTACATGCAACCATATATAGCGCACGAAACTTGTATTACGGATAGGCGAGCCACTAGGAATGGCAAACCATACAGCTAAAACATGATGTCTGTCTTGCCACAAAGCAACAGAGCCGTGTACACTCGATAGAAGAAAAGTAGATACAAAAAATCTAATCGAGCTGCGGCGCGTGTCTTTTGAAACTTCAAAGCGAACTGGATGAATATCGGTCGCAGATATACGAAACCGCTCACCGCATCAAAGTCCAAAGAGTCAAAGCAAGACGCCGCGGCATTGTGAAACACTACACGAAGAGCAAAATGCCTATTGCTGACGCGCGTTCTTCTTACATTAAGTCGGGGGAAAAAGAAAACGACAGCCGCCGTGCGCATATAACGTGTTATCGGCACTGCGGTTATGGGACTGGCCCGCGAAGCGCCCATATGAATACGAACGCACGACGACGCGACGACCCAATAAAGCGCATGCCGGGACTCGTTACCGGATACATCAAACGGTGGATGGTATTCTGGAGGCACTGGATACAGTTTCTTACGGAAGCTTTTTACAAGGCACGTGAATATATATACTCTATAGACACGGTCCTGGGGCTCAGCGTCCAAAACCACGTACAAGCCTTTGGGCAAACCGGATACGAACGGGCAGCCCACCAAAGAAATTGCGCATACCAGCGAGTATTGCGTTCCAACTATATGCGATGCGGGTCCTATTGAAAGTCCTTATTGAAATCTCTTGCAACCACCTGGAGATGCCGCTAAAAGATGAGGTTACTTGCCATATACTCAATAGAGCACGTACAGATAAAGAAAAGAAGTAATACAATGATACTCTATAGATGCTGCGCTTAGTCCCACACGAACGAAGTTTCCATGAAACGTAATGGCCTATGAACTTTTAGAAGGTATTATAGAGTTAATACGATATGTTAGTTACAGTTCAGTGCACTGCGCCTGAAAAAGAGACAATAGGCAGCACGGTTACACAACTAAATTAATAGTTCAAGCTCCGAGAATCGACACATCCGTCATGGAATGTGTGGGCAAATATTATCTTTCTTAACGAAAAAAAAAAAAATGCCGCTTCTTGATGCAGCAGTCAGGACGCACAAACCGTGTAAGATTCGCTTGGCGAAACCCGCGAGGAGACTTCTATAGCGATATCGCTGTTTCGAACGTTGGCTCGTGCATGTTTTTTTTTAGTGTCAGGAATTTCGCGCTAAGTTATAGGTGACTAATTAATATAATTACAATAAACGAGCGGCCATAGACACACAATGATCGATTATCGAAGGCCAACGATAACTTCACACGCGTGGAGCAGGTAGTCGAACATATGAAATGAACACATTCCTTAATGAGCTACATTCCACTGAGACCACCAGCTATACGGGCGTACAGCTGCAGATACAAGACCTTCTAAATTAACCCACAAGGAGAATCGTTATACAGCGGGTCGAGCAGGTATACGTCAGTACGTCATCCGATAATAGCTCGAACGCGTAGCCATCGCTTAAGAGCATACAGACCCGTGCAGAGAAGTACAAGGCAGCAATGCAGACAGAGGCAGCGAGCGAGCGAGCGAGCGAGCGAGAGAGAGAGAGAGATGGGGGAGGGAGGGAGTCGCAACCATTTCAGGCTCGTCTAATCACGGAATGGCGGCCTAATGAAAGAAACACGGCCGAACGAACTGCACAACCAACGCCGTCGCCGACACGGGCGGTTATTAAGGTAAATACACGGCACGCTAATGAGCTGCGATGTTACAAAACGTGTACGTAAATTATACGCTCGCTCCAACACGAAACGGTGGCGCAACTGTATAAGGGAGAACACCTGTTGGCGAAACTGCGGCCACGGTGTGTGCAGAGAGACCAAGATCGTCGCCCATATACTGTACACGTACTACGGCAGCGAGATGTACAGCGGTGGTGCGTGATGTCGCAATTTGCTGCTACGCACTTCTGGTCACTTTCTTTCTTTATTTATTTCTCTTCCTTTCTTTCTCTCTCATACTCGTACATGTCTGTAGGCAGGTACGGGCTCGACGCCGAGCAAGGAGACCACGAAGTTCTGGCTCGATGTTCAATTAGCAGCAAAATTACTCGCTCTTGGCGATATAACAACGTGCCGGCTTTAATTGCTCCGTGTCAGGCGGGCTACAGCCCGTCGGCGGCGCGACTCGGTCCTTATATATATAATATACGCGACACTATAGGGCGACACTATATGGGTGACGACAATGTCGCAACGAACCCGTTTAGTTCTTCGTTCGTTTATTACTCTATTTATTTTGCCTTCCACGCGCCGACATATCACACTGTATATAACGGAAAAGAAAGAGCTATCGCTCTGCGTGAAGAGGTTGAGAAACGCTTACTGAGTACCGTATACAGTTCTAAACAACAAAGCAACAGGAAATAAAGGAACAGGACAAAACGAAGCACGCACGATAGGACGCGCACTGTGAACGGAACAAGATCATTTATTAAAGTCTAACGCTTATTACACGCTCGTGGAATGCTGAAAGGGCAGTATTAGAAACCAAAATCCGCGCGCGACACCTACGCACCAACATCGCCCAATTCATAGTGCCGTTCGCTCCGTCAATCTTCTCGGCATTCCCGCCTCAAAAGCACAATTTCACATTGTAACCCATGTACGAACGTAAGCGCTCGGATGCACTCGAAACTGCGTCCGCCGTGACGCGCCGCTCAAACGACCACACTATTTACCCACGCCCTTCATACGCTGTGACGCACGCCAAAGAGTGCAGTCGCTTGGGCCGCGACGACAGCGACGTTAAACATACACCAAGTGCAGCTCTTCGCTCGATTACACAACTTAGAAGAGCCAAGAAGAATAATAAGAAAAAGGGTAAAGCGACATCTCGCTACGCGAGCTTAGCGCGTCGGTGGCACCGCCGAAACGAAATTAAGGGGCAGTTGCAAGCAAGCGCGCATAGAAACCGAAGAACTCGGTAGGCTACGGCGGCCTCTGAAAGGGTCGCTGTCGACGCTTCTTTTGAAAGCGACGAGATTGAGTGGCGAAAAAGGAGAGTCGAGAAGCTATTAATAAGATTATCACTTAAGACCCCCCCTCCCCTACGCCAGGCGCCGTCAGCAACAGCCTTAAATAACAAGCGTACGCACACACTCGGCAGTATAAACGCGAACACGCGAGGATTATGCGATGCCCCCCCCCCCCCCTTCCCATCTTCACTGCCGCGCATCTGGGTCGCGGCACGCGCTTTCTTTCTTTAGAACATCGACGTCGCTCCCATAAGAACGGGGCGCGAAGAATCGCAACCTTAAGAGGAGGAGAGTGAGAGAGAAAGCACTCGTGGCCAGAGAGAGAGAGGGAGAGATAAGCGATCCCAATTAGCGAACGCGGTCGAAGTTCGGGCTGCCGTTACCGGGAAAAAAATCGAAAGCCGAAAGCTGGAGGCAGGAAAACGAGCGCGCGTCGGTATTAGCAGTAACGGGCCTCGGTAATGCCCTCTCCTCTTAAGCCCCCTTTTTACCGGCCGCCTAAGCAATTTCTGCGGCACGCTACACGAAGGAAAACAGAAGAAGCTCAATGACCTCTCGGTGAAATGGAAGGTCAAAACTAAAGACACCGCGCAAATTTTACCAGCTTGTAACTAAGAGAACAGCTTAGGCGACTGAGATATTTGACTAAAGGTTTCGTTAACCAATCACTCTTCGTGTTCAGCACGCGCGCACTCAAGCGATGAGACACGTTTCGTATACAGCTGTCTTGAAGATTAAACTGGCGTACCCGCGTGTTTATATCTAATTAAAAGCAACATAGATTACTACCACCACTACTGTTCCGTTACTCGTGCCATTGAACTGTGCCCGCCGAATACCTTCGAGAATGTGTGTCCCGAAAATAAAAGAAACCGATAAAATTAATCTCTACTGACCGAATTTGAATAGTTATTCTCGGCGAATTGTCGTGCACAGCGTTCAGAAACCGAGCACAGAAGATAAGGGGCGACACTACTACACGCAAACTACACGGACGGCACGTCCTCCGAGCACACTTAAGATACGAGCGTAAGTCGTGATCCAATAATGACCGCCGTAGCGTAGCAATCGCACATTTGTGTATTCGCGAGGTTATTGGCAGGACGCCTCGAGCTATACATGACATTTCGTACAGACTGCTGCAAAAGAAATCGAACGCTAAAGTGTGACGCAACGATCTAAGACGCGTTTACTATCTGCCTCCAGAAAGAGGGCTTCGCGGCAAGCTGACACGTGTTTCAGTGAAGCCGCACTACAGGAAGATAGAGGCACAATGTGAGTGGGGCGGACAATAGGCATACACAAGACGCACAGTCAGAGTAATATTAATAGAGAGCACAGCCACTGCTAATATAGCTACGACCAAATGAAGGAATATAGCGAAAGACACGCCAATTTGGCGAATGCGGGGGGAAGAACAAGTGACGAATCAGCGGTTAATGTGAGAGAGATTGGTTTACATTATTTGCAATATACGGTTGCGTACAGCGCTGGCGTTACCCAAATAAATGCGGTAACACCACCAGCTACTTTCGGCCCCTGGCTTCCCACAAACTCGTTAACTTTCTTTTCACTTTGCCTGCGCCGATGCTACCACCTTAAGGTCTTTGTAGCTAGGCTTCAAACTTGATCTAGCGGCTCCTTCTAACTATAAGGCTCAATACCACCAACTTGCAGAGGGATAAGACTTCTATTCCTAACGATAAGTACCGCGCGTTCGAATCAACACGGTAAGCTGCGATTATTCATATACAATGTCGGAAAACCCCGCCAGGGTGGCTTTGTCGCGCCATTCACAAGAGCGAGAAAGTTGAAAACAATATCGTTAACACCGTGAGCTGAAAGAAAAAAAAGAAAAGGGACGATATTCCAGCCACCCATTGAAACGAAACAATAGGCGAGGAATGTGTGCGAGTTCAAGCGACAACGCAGTGAAAGGACCCTCCCTGACAGTTAACTGAGAAACAAAATAAACGACATGAGAGGAGACAGAAGAGTAGGAAAAAAAAAAAGAATGCGTAACACACGTCACGTTTATATAGGAACAATAGACAAAGGCGCCCGAGGAGAGAAAAGGCCTGCCGCCACACGCCCTATTCCCGCAAAGTTTCGTCTACAAGAGGCGTCGCCACACCGAGCGCTGAAGGATATATTACGCAAGAATAAACGAGCGCCATAAAGAGCGCTCTCGACACGCCCGCTTCTGATATTCCACGCTCGGTGTTTTCTTCATTAGGGCGCCCCCTATTCAAATCCCGTCGGGATCGACAAAGGGGGTCTCTCTCTCTCTCATCGTATACGCGCACGGACCCCCCCCCCCCCTCCCGAGAGAAAAGACGACGAGGAGGGGACAATCTGCGCCAGCAAAGTCTAAAAAAACAAACAAAAAACACGCACCGCAAAGTAGTCCGACCCGTCGAGCACGCGACAGCGGAACAAAAGGCAGAACGTGCGAACCACGCCATGAAGAGAGAATGAGTGAGAGAAGACGTTAACATAGTGCGCACGCGCAAAGCGTTTGCCCTGGGCGGCCATTTGCAAGTCAATAACTGCCGGCTGCGCACTCGAGCGAAGAAGACGACGACAACTCGGCGCTCGGTTCGAGAGCCAGAACGCAAGTTGAAAAGAAGACTTCGTGAAGGGTGTCGTCGTTCTCAAGGCGCCCCCCAAGGAAGAGGAATTATTCTTTATTTTCTGCGTTTTCATTCTTCTTCTTCAAGTGCGAGGCATTCTGTACGGAAAGTAAACTTTGGTTTCAAATGAAAAACAATTTTGGTTCACAGAAAAAGAAAACGTTTTCAGGGCTACGTTTGGCGAGTAAAAAGGCCCTATAAATGTAAAGCTGAGCATCAACAAGACGAAATATTACTTAGGCCCAGGCACGTAGGCAGGGGGGGGGGGGGGCGGGGGCCCGGGCCCCCCCGAAATTCGTCCAGCCTTATATGTTCCCGGGCAATTTTTTTTTTCTTTTTGCCATGAAAAGACTTTCTTTCGAATAATTAGGCCTTGGGCCCACCCCGAAAAAAAATCCTGGCTACGTGCCTGCTTAGGCCATTAATAAATTATGAAAGAAAACTGCGTTAAGAAGCCACTACGGATGCAGGTGCATGAAAACGTTCGTTATCCGTTGCCAAAGTTTGCCCATTGTCCCATAATGTTGGCTTCCCTTGCGTATACCAGTAGGCTAACGCTGGCCCACTCTCGGGAAGTTGTGGCCAGCTGGGCGAGTTGGTACAGAAATTCGTTAACGAAACTGCGCTAATCCAACAAAGACGACAGAAGAAGAACACAGACGCAGCGCTGGTCCACTCTTGGCTATAGTTGGCTTAACGGTGGTTAGCGTGGACGTCTATAATTCTTCGCACACGCGACAGTTTCTCCCGGAGAAATTCGCCGCAGTTTTCGCGTCTTCGTTCAAAAGGCATTTCTTTTCCCGCTAGACCCCTGGAGTGCATCGCGCGTGTCATGTCTCCTGCCCTCGAGAGACCTCGCTCCCGCAAAAGTGCAGAATGTCGCGCAAGGTGACGTCAATCTAACGCAGACGCATACGATACACGTCACCTTTTCCGAGTATCGAAGGTGATGCCAACGTAGCACTCATCACGTGGGAATTATATATATATATATATATATATACAGTGCTGGGCAGTATCGAAGATACATGTATCTTAGATACTATCTTAGATACTATTTGGGTATCTTGTATCTGTATCGCGATACGCCTCGCAAAACGAGTATCTGTATCTGTATTTCCGATACATTCAGCAATGTATCGTGTATCTTAAGTTACAAGATACTGCCATAAAAGCACCACCGTGCGAAACAATAAACGTCGACCGGAATTCTGGTTCTCAAACTAATATTGCTGCCACTAAGCCACCTGAATAAAACTAACGATAGTGACATTCTTGTATATTTCCGCCAGAGCGCTCCAGCGAGCACAGGCGATGAGGTTTAGGCGTCCCTATTACTGGAGCAGAGTCACGTGATGCCGCTCGAGCCATCTCGACAAAAACAAGCCTGTGAACGTCTACGCGCAGCCTACCCTTTTTTTCCTAGATATTTTCTTTCTCTATAGTTATGTTGATATCATGACACTTGTTCATAGCCACTGCACTCTGCTGCGTACTCCTATGCGTGTGGCGTCTTTCGCACAAATTCTGATGCCGCTATACTGTCGCAATCCAAGTTTTCTTGCGTGGTGCTTCGTTGCAAAGTCTCACGAATGCAAGAATGGGGCTGCTTTGCGTCTCGCGGCTTTCACACATCAGCGATTTTAATGACCTCGTGGATGTAAGCTTGACTTACGTAAGTACTATGAGATCGCCTTATATGCAAAGGAGATTCTAAATACCGTCCCACTATCGGTGCCGACGTTAGATGCAATAGAACAAGCATTTACGTAACAGGGAATATTCTGACGTACTGTGTGTTTGTTCTTCGTGCTATATTGTTAGAAAAGTTCTTTAAATGATAATTGATTGTTAGTACAAATGCTCTCATTGCTGTCCTCCGTTTGAATCCCGTGCATTGCCTAGTCCTCTGCATAGCTTTAATATTGAAGGTGTTCTGAAAATCGTTCCTTGTCCGTCGAACCGAAAAGCTATCATCATCATAAACGGGTATGTGCCACAGAGATGGGGTAAATTCCCCTACTTAACAGTGGTCCACTAAAAACGAAGAAGGCAACAGTTAGCCCAACAAATTGCTGCGAATCGATGACGGCGAGCCGAAGACCCTAAGTACGTACAACGAGAGAATACCAGGTAACTGGAAAGACAACGGCGGCTTCAAGACCCCGAAACGATGGAAGGCGTACGCCAACGACGATGCAAGGCGCCTGATGCCGTCCAGCTCTTCTACTCGAAAGACTAAGACTGGTCCTAGCCATAAGCTGATCGGTCTCATGCGCCCTAATAGCGAAGTTCATCCCCACCACAGCCAAGTTAAAGCAAAAGTTCAGTAACGTTACAGTCAAGTTCAAGTCAAGTTCAAGCCTCGCTACAGCCAAGTTCAACCTCTCTACTGCCAAGTTATGCCTAGATAAAGCAATAAATATGCATGAGACCGATCAGCTTCGCTATGTGTCGAGCTTTGCGCGGCTTAGTGCAAGCTTTCAGCCATCTTTTTCGCCCGTCTGCTTATTGTAATATGTCATTTGTAACCTGCTGCTAAAATACGTTCTCTGTTTTATTCTTAATTTTTAACGGTCTGCGAACGTGGTTTTATTTCATATTTCGGATACTTTCTTTAAAAGCCCGAAAATATTCACCACCCAGCATGACCGCTGCGAAAAAAAAAATGGATCGGTCGTTTTAAATGTGCTCTACGATATGTCGAAGCGCAGTCGGCCCTAAAGTGCATAATAAAGATGTCGCATGATTGCCCTTATTTATTACCTGTTAAGCTTAGTACAAAACATGCCATAACGAGCGCCACATGACGGTAAACCAAACACCTTCGATTTCATTCAGCGGCAATTAACCAATTTTTTTTTAATATTTGGTGCTGCTTACGTGAAACACCCTGTATACTTATTCACTTTGACTGTTTAGTACGGAACCACCGGGCTATTTGACTTAATTATATTGGTTTCCTTTGTCAAGGTCACCTTAAAGTATTCTTATTGTCACAAATCTGTAGGTAGCAGAGCCAGAAGGGGCAATAGTGCGAATAGCAGTGATAACCTGAGGCGCTTTGTGCCTCTAGAAGACGTCTGAGACATTTCCTGGCGGCTCAGGTTCTCTCGAAGAAATGGTAATAGAGTGCACGTTAGTGAATAGGCTCCCATCGAACGCTTTACGCCAGCAGATAAGTAAAATATGAAAAATCACTGCAGTTTATGTCCTCAATTAATTATGAGCGCCGACTCTGTAGTTCATCGTCTTCACACGATGCCTCACAAACAATATCGCTACCAACGTTGTTGCTGCTTACACCTGTCGGTGGATGCGGTATTACGAAAACAAAATACGCTTGCGGACAAGATAAGAGCTGCACAGCGGTATTTGTGTAATTGTGCGGAGGCTTCTTAATGACGTTCTTGCAAGTAGATGGCAACCCGCTAGCTGGTCGCCAAGTAGAACCGCGACACCCATAAATTACAGAAGTGTCACGCAAAAACCACTAACAGCGCAGCGGTTAAAGAGCTGTCATGTTAAGCAGCCAAACAAATCCGAATATGTTGTTTAGGAATTAAAACTACTATACCTTGACCAAGAAATTTGTATCTTGTGATACAAACCGGCATTTTGTTAAAATTAAACAAAGTTGGTCGTAGTTAAGAAATTTTTAAGTAAACACAGTTCTACATAGGCCTTTGCTGCTTCATTATATAGACCTATAATAGAAAATTTGCAAGTGTATCGAAGTATCTTAAGATACAATTGGGAAGTATCGTATCGGATACATTTTTTCGGGGAGTATCTTGTATCTGTATCTCAAATACTTCTTTCCCGAGTATCTTGTATCGTATCGCGATACAATTTCAATGTATCTTTGCCCAGCCCTGTATATATATATATATATATATATATATATATATATATATATATATATACACACACACACGAGACCGATGCATGCATGCGGTACGACGGGCGCGTTTCACGATTGACGAGCCAGCTGGAAGCTGTCACGCGTCGATCAGATGCAGGCACGTTGCATGCCGGCAGGAGAGCGGGTCGGTGTCAATGGGGAGAGGAGGAGAGGGAATGCTCAATCTCGCTTCTAAGAACCGGCTCTGACAGGTGAAACAGTCCCGCATGTGTTGACGCGGCGTTTCAACGCCCTCGAATAGAACGATGACAGACAGACGTGACTTCACCGCGTAAGTTCAAAACGGTGACGGCTGTAACAGAAATACAAAAATGAGCCTATAGTAGAGATTGATATGTAGACTCTATATAGCCGGGTAATGTAGCTACTTTGCGTCCATCTGGAAATGCGAGGCTGTCATGACCTACAGTACATATATTACATGTTCCATAGAGTCTCCGAGTATTGCCCCCCCCCCCCCTTCCCCCACTCTATCTGCCTTTTTGTGTGTGTGTGTGTGTGTGTGGGTGGGGGGGGGGGGGCTATGTTAGTTTGACAGCCATGTTGCGAAGGATGCAATTAAAGAAACCAATATCATTGCACTTGCTTTTCCGCTTTCCAACCTAAGTCGTCGTATATTTATCTGCAATCAGCAAATCATACATATATTTGCAATGCTTGAAGAATTGTAACTTCGCATTCACAGATCGGTCTCGACTCCACACTTTCCGTTTGAGGTATAGTCGTCATACACATTTCAACATCGATCATCGGCAAGTAGATGCAGCTGCAATTTCACGTGAAGCACGTTCAGGTCGGCAGGCGGCACTGTCCTACACGGGGCATGAATGCACCAAACAAGCGCGGTGAGTCATGCGAAATACATTTCAAGGGTGATGCTCTGATCAGCATTACTATACACTCTATAAGACCTTTGACTCACTTTTTGTGAGTACTGACTTGCCACGTATATGACTCTCTTTAAATAGACACGTGACCTCCCTTTCGAGATCATTATACTCTTGTCGTAAAGCAGTGAGACCAAAGAGAGAGTTAACGTTACTCGTTACTCTTTAAAGAGAGTCAAATACGCGGCACGTCGGGACTCACCGAAAAGAGTAACATATATACTCTGTTTTTTCTCTTCTCTCTCTCTCTCTCTCTCTCTCTCTCTCTCTCTCTCTCTCTCTCTCTCTCTCTCTCTCTCTCTCTCTCACAGAGTGTAAGGCGAAGGGAAACGAAGGCGCGATTCTGATTAAGGGATCGAGCGTATGCACTCTCTTACCAGAATCCGCAGGATAACACTTTCTTCTTAAGAGAGATCGGAATATCGACGACGATCCGACTAGTCTTATCATTACCCCGAAGAGCGACGTGGCCGAAAGCGCGGTTTCGTATGGCCGTGTAACAACACGGCGTTAGGAAAACCGTAGTGAACGGTGTGCTCCGTAGTGAGTGGTGTGCTCCTCCGAAGTGCACGATGACACCCACAGCTGCAGGGCACCGGTGGAACGCCGCAAAAAAAGAAAGGGGGTAACGCACTTACCCTTTCGCTGTCGCTCTCACTATCACACTGCAAAAGATGGAGAGAAAAAAAAACGGAACAAACTTCGTTAGCACAAACGTATACCGACGGTCATAAAGAAAAGGAAGCAACTTCAAGACAACAACAGTTAAACGAACAGGCACTCAGGCACACCATCAATGTGCACGAAGGTCTTGGCTAACATATTCCTTACGGTGACAAGGAAGGGATGGTGGACTTGAAGCAAGGAAGAGCATTAAAAGGTAAGCGTTTCGTAACGTACATCCCTTATTCGGTTAAGGGTAATGATCAGATAAGAGAGAGAGGTTAGTGTCACAAAGACATCCCCTTAAGTATACATTCATTAGCGAAATCCGACACTACGTTACGTCCTCTGCAACACTTGAAGGTGAAAGCGTGCTGCACAATTGGTAATGCTTAAATTAAGTGATAGAACCGAAGACCGCACTTCTTGCAAGACAACAATTCGCAGTGTCAGAGACACGCATTCATTTACCTTGACACACTCAGTCAATGGCATTGTCTCCCCCCCCCTCCCCCACTTTTCGCACCCCACTTAGTGTTGTTGTACATCTGATATTCATTTTCCGGTGAACATCCCTGCCTTTCGGTATACATTTCTCTCTCTTTCTCTCTCCGGTATCGGCCCAGCTTGGCCGAATGACGTTGACATCTGATGAAGTCATGCGACGATGCCAACCTATGGTGTCACGTGATTACGTCATGACGACGTCACAAATTTTGACGATCTGTCAAGTCGTGATGATGTGACATCGTGACGACGTTAGTTACGTAGGTCCCGCAGGTTTTTGTACCGCATGACTCGCCTGTCATGTTTTGCTGAAGGGACTCCACAACTAGACACTTAAGCCTTTCGTCTTAATAAAACAAAAGCTGCTATGTCGCGTTATAAATATTGAACTTCAGGCGAGCTGGTACTCTGTAATAAATAACAACGAGACACAAGGGACGAACAAGGACGCACGACGCAAGCACCACATTTTGTTACACGAGTCACGTTTATAAGATCTCACAGGAACGCATTATACTCTTCACGTGAAAGGTCTCAATCTTAAAATTAATTGCAACACACAGTTGTTCTTTAACAATAACTCACAGCGTTATGGTCCTGGCTGTCGCTGCCCTAGAACACAACACGGAGAAATCATGTATTAACGCAAACATAGCCTTTAAAAAAAAAGAGCAAAACATAAACTCTATTACGACAAATACAACGTCAGAAAACGAGAGAGCTACTGATACGGAAACAGCTACAAATGGCCACTTTTCAGTTTTGTTTCTTTCTTAGTTTTTTTTTATCATACTATACTTACTCGTGTCGCTGATGACATGCGTCTGTTTGCTTCTTTGTCTGTCGGTTTCCTTGTTCTTTGTGTGTTGTTTGTTTGTCATTGCGCACGCGTGTGATCGAGTGTCATGCGTACATGAGTAATGTCAAATTTACGCGTCTAGATCGTCATAAAGGTGCTGTCGACAATGTCGACAAAAGAAGGACGGCAGCGCTCGCCTTTCCAGCTAATGCAAAACCACAAGCCACGATTTCGCCACCGCTGTCAAGCACAACGCGATCTTTAACAAAACGAAAAGAACAACATAGAAAAAAAGAGAGCAGAAGGAAACAACAGAGGCACGCCTTCCGTTTTCCACAGTCTACAGGAAATCTGCCGATCTCTGAGCATACAAGAAAAATAGAAGCAAGCGAGAGAAAAAGAGAGGGGGCGGGGACGTCTTCATCCTTAAAGAACGTGTCACAACCGATTCGAAAAGAGACTGCATGCGAGAAGAGGCCGGATCTCCCCGTCGCAATACAGGGAACGAAAAAGAAAGTTGACAGCCTCTGTATCGCCCCTGCAGCTCAGTTACATCCGTCAGGAAAAGGCAGTCATTACGGCGCGCGCGACTCAGAAACCGCAACCAAGCTCGAGCCGCTACAACGAGAGAGGGAGAGAGCGGGGGAGGGGGGGCGACAGAAACCGCCCGCCGCGCCAAGGGAGTGGGTCGCCATCGGCAAACACGCCGTTTTTATACCCACCCCTCTTTACCCCCCGCTCCACACCCCCTCCAAAACCGAAACGCCGCAAGACGCGCCTTTGACGTTTGCCGACGTCGACAGGGAAGGGGATGCGGCAGTCGTGCGGCGCTGGAAGCGCGTGTTCTGCCAACATCGTTGTTGGTTGTTGTTATCGTTGCTTCTGGGCCGCACCCCCTGAACCCGCAACGCGGTCCCTCACGCCAAGTTGCACAAGACATTCACGCGCGATGGCTCTTCAACAGGACGTACTTCGACGGCCGAACAAGAAGTCGGGAGAAGCAGGAAACAAAGGACGGAGGCTGAAGACGTACAAAAGAAAGAAAGGAAGGAAGAAAAAAAAGAAAGAAAGAAATTTACGAACAAAGGCTGACAGATCCCAGCAGGTCGAACTCAACCGCACACACTGAGTCTGGGCAAAAAGAACAAAGAAATGCGAAAAAGCGGGCAAAATAAACGAACAAGAAAGATGTGAGGAAGTAAACATACACGTCATCGCAAACAAAAGTAACAAGAAGAGAGGAAAAAAAGTTAAACCCAGGAAACGTGGGCGCCAGATATCAGAGCTGTCGCCATCCAATAGAGAGGATGAAATAAAGGAAGGAGGAGAGGGGGAGGGGGGAGGAAATCGGCAATGCGCCCGGTCGACTTGTCTCCAGACACTCGGAGACAATTCCGGTGGCGGGGGACGGTGGCTCGTTGCGAGTGGTGGGTGTATTGAAAGGAAAGAAAAAAGGGAAAAAAAAGTGCGACAGGAAACAACGGCAGCCACCAAGTGACGAGAACAGCGAGCGAAGAGACGACAAGGGACAGGCGGGAATGCGCATCGTCACTTGCATCACGTTCGCACTTGCATCACAACCTTAAGCTCCAGGCCATTCGGGAGACGATGTAGTGTTTCTTGGTACTGAGGTGAACGGAGTGAAACGCGGTGTGTAGGCACGCAGTATTGAAGCACCCTACTGCTATTTCATGCCGTGTCAATCCGCGTGAGCTCTTGTAATAAACTGTGTTCGCGAAAGCTGGCTTCGCTGCATACAGTGTTCTCGTGCGGAGAAGCCCACTTTACCGGGTACCCCCTATCACGACTGCGCATGCCTCATTCCAATACGCGAGCAATGCAAGAACAGCGATCTTGCGCGCTTTTAGCGCGTGACAATGCGGATATTATCATATGAATGAATCAACCAACAATTAAATAAATCGACCAATGAATCGGTCAAACAATCAGTCGGCCCTTACCTTCCTTAGCACCGCCCGAAAAAGTAAACTGAAACATATGCCGCATATTTACCAATATCCATGACGTCAAAAGTAAGGTTGCTTCCACTTTGCTCGAACAAACATTAAATTATTATTATTATTATTATTATTATTATTATTATTATTATCGATATGGCATGAACAGTCAAATTCTAGTCACTAATTTCACACACACACACACACACACACACACACACACACACACACACACACCACCACACACGCACAGCACACACACACACCCACCACACACACACGCACACACACACACACACACACACACACACACACACACACACACACACACATTCATGCCTAAACAGCAGGCGACTCACCCCCCTCCTTTTATTTTTTCTCTTTACCATTAATTATAATATCAAGCTAAGGAAAGTTGGGCGAGTTGGTCCGGATTCGTACTTGAAAAGCCACAAAAAATAGAAAATAGAAAGACTACTGCGAAAGAAAGACTGAAAAGAGAACGACGCCATATCAAGTACGTTAGTATCACATATATTCCCCATCAAAATGACGTCACCACGCTCGCAAATGAAGGCTGTATGGGACACGACGTCGCTGCCGCCGCCGGGATATAGATGAAGGCGAAAAAAAAAAAAAAAAAGCGACACCCTAACCACAATCTCGTAGTGACAATACTGTGAAGAAGAGAAGTTTCAAACGAAGCACCCGCGAGAGGAAGCGCTGCCTGCCACAAAAGAACAACCTAGATTGACGAGTTACGTGTGCGTAAGAGAGACAGCAAAAAGAAAGAAAGAAAGAAAGAAAGAAAGAAAGAAAGAAAGAAAGAAAGAAAGAAAGAAAGAAAGAAAGAAAGAAAGAAAGAAAGAAAGAAAGAAAGAAAGAAAGAAAGAAAGAAAGAAAGAAAGAAAGAAAGAAAGAAAGAAAGAAAATCAGTAGGGCAAAGCACACGAGCCAGTGCTTTAGAAAGTATCATAAGGCGATGGAAAAGGACGAGAATCCAGAGATCAGAAGCCGCTGGGGGGAATCGTAGCGGGAAAAAAAGGGGGCAAAAAAAGCGAGATGACTAAACAGCGACAGGGTCAGGGTATAGAGTAACGAGAGTGGGAGTGGAAAAGATATAAGAAAGGAAGAGAGACAGAGAGATACGGAACAGAAATGCGGCGAGGAGACCACTTTCCACTGCAGAGATATAGAGCAGAGAAAAGGCGAAAAAAAAAAAAGAAAAGGAAGATAACGGGGCACCCAGAAGACAATCTCCCGCACAAATAATCGTCAAATATCCGCCGGAGCGAACAAACCTCCCCCGCCGCTCCCTTTTCAGTCATCTCGTCACGCTTCTCGCTGCCTTCTTACTTTGCTTCTCTTTTGCTTGTCTTTCTTTTTTTTTTTCCTTTTCGCCTCTCTGATTCTGCGGCAGTTCATTCCTTTTCTGAGCCCTTCGTCTGCAGCCGCTCCTCTTTTTACCCGAGCGAATCAGGAAGAGAAGCGTCCGAAGGAGAAGAGAAGAGCGGGGAATTGGATCGGGAGAAATAAATGAAGAGACGGCCAAAAACCGAAAACGGGGCAAACTAGAAGATGGGCGGAACTATACGCCACACAAGCGCGCGAAGGAAAAATAGTAGAAACGAGCCCCCCAAAAAAACGCGACGAGAAGACGAACTGTCGACAAACTGCGGGGTTCGAGGAATTGATTTCTGCCGCGAGTCTCCGACCCCCGTGCGCTCTCTTTATTTCCGCCCCGTCGGCTGCCTCTGGTGGTCCCAGTCCCCCCTCTCTCTCTCTCTTTTATTTTCTTTCTCCATACCCTGCTCTTTGCCGTCGTGATTCCAATGCCTACAGGCTTCTTTACGTTTTCGTTTTTCGATTACGTAGAATATATACCCCCACTCCCTCGTCTTCATTCCCTTCCTCCTCTTCTTCTTCCTCGTCGACTTGCTCGGAGTTGGTCTTCGTTTGCCCACCCGTCTTTATAAATCTGGCTGCCGGTCTACGCCGCCATGTCATCTCAATCGCAAAAGAATGGGACACGCGCTGATTCCCTTCGTTTATCTCGGCATGACGGTACCGGCGCTCGTGCGCAATTTCGTAAGCTTTATGTGTCGTAACGGGGCATCCTAAAGTCTGTGCGACAGTACTGCACGTCGTTCCTCTCTTTCTCGCTGCTTTGTTTATGATGTCGCTGCTGATGCTTATGCTGCTGCACTGGCTGCTTTGGCGCACTGTGACATCCGACAAACGACTTGCACATACCTAAGCGGCGTTCGTATACGCGTGGCCTCCGTGATCAGCTCCGGCAACGCTCCACTGTGACGGCGCCTTGCTGGAGCTAATCGCGGAGCCCACGGAATACGTAAGCAGAATGATATTCTTCTTGCATTCCATAAGGTGAAGCACTGAAACAAATGGCACATAACTCGTGTTAAATGCAACACGTGCGCTGATTTATCGTTAGCCTTCATTTTTATTTTTCCTCCCGAAGCAATTTTTCAACAGCCAGAAATATAGTGAGCAAGAAGTTATATCCCCATGGGATCGCATTTAGTAATACACATCCATAATGTAATTATATTTAGACGTCAAATCTCGGGACGTGACACATAGAAAACGACGTTGACACGAAAGACGTCAACCTTTTTTTTCCTGGAAATAAAGTTAAAAATAACAATGCGAAATAATAGCAAGGGTCGCTTTCACCACTTGCTGCGCCGACGTCTCACAATAGTTTCGCAATCGGTGTCGTTAAAATTCACTGCCTTTCTTTTTTAGCACTTTCGGCAACGGCAGATAATGCGTCATCGAAATCCGAACGTAGTAAGCAGAGGTCAAGTAAGTACACTGATAATAATATGCCGCCTAACGATCGAGAACAAAGAAATGATAAAAAGCTGTGACGCATTAGCACACGACTACGTTAGTGTTCGAAGTCTGACTTTCCAGCGATCGGCGCAGCCATTTTACGTGACCTTTTGCCGAGTGTCATTCACAGCAACTACGCGGCCTACGACGCTCGCAGTCACGCGATGTGACGCCCTTGCGAAACGACCTCTCGAGTATGTTGAAAAAGGGGAGAGGGGAAGTGGAAAGGGGGAAGGAGAGGGGGAGGGGGAAAGGGAACGGGACAGAGAGAGGGGGAAAGGAGAGGGGAGAGGTGATGTGAAGAGGGGAAGGGGAGAGGGGGAAAGGGAGAGGGGAGTTGAGAGGGTTTGCGCATGCGCAGTAAGGGTGGTCACGCCGCACACCACCACCACCACCACCGGATTGAACTCCGCCATAAGATGCTTCACATCTAAAAGCGCCACAGTTGCTATTATCTTGCGACCACTACATGGGACCTGAAACGTACAAGTACGGTCGACGGAAATGAATATCACGAAACCAAAGCCGCTGTGAAAGAGCTTTACAAAGTTAAAATCAATCAAGAGAACTATCAAACGGTCGCACCGATCGCTGACGGCACTACAGGCGAAATGAAAATGGCACGTGCGTCAATAAAAGGGCATATTGCTTTACTCTCTGACGACAGGGAAAACTATACCGTCAAGACTTGTCGGAACACGCTATTTCGTAGTCCAATGAACTACGCTTAAATAAAATAAAAATTTAAAAAAAACCAGAAAGAACGCCGATCCAAGTGACTCTTGCTGACATTTTCAAAGAGATACAGTATTCACAAAAGAGGCCAGCTCGTGAAAGATAATAATAATAATCTCTGGGGTATAACGTGCCCAAACCACGATATGGTTATGAGGCACGCCGTAGTGGAGGGCTCCGGAGATTTCCACCATATATGGTGCTCTTTAACACGTTCACTGACATCGCACAGTACACGGGCGGGCCTCTAAAGTATTTCGCCTCCATCGAAATGCGATCGCCGCGGCCAGGATCGAACCCGCGGCCTTCGGGTCAGCAGCCGATACCCGCCAACTATTTCTGCACTCGAACAAAGGGACGCACCGAACTGCAAGAGCTAACGACTTCACCGTCCTGAAGGTCACCAAAATTTATGTATACCACAGCGAAGTTATGTTATGTCTGGCGAGTTGTTGCACGCGACCTACATTTCGTCTCGCTCCGCAGCGTTTACACAGACTACAGCAGAGACATGGTACGAATCGAACACACGGAAAACGCGAAGGCGCAAGAAAAGTACATATATAATAAACAGAAAGAGGCTGCAGCGCATCACGTTGCAAGAAAGAATGGATTCAGCTTGACCAAAGAAGCAATGAAAGATAAGAGGAACAAGCAGGCAGAAAATAAGAAACGCAGAGAAGACGCTAGTGCCAAGCAAATGTGACACTGACTGCTTCGGTGCCGGCTCAATACAACCGGTGCAAGAGCAGAAGGGTCCGCCGAAGGTGGTATGAGTGAACTGCCTCCCATCACTCGATCTCCTCGCCCCCCCCCCCCCTTCCCACACACACACTTTTTGTTCAGACGGATAGTGCGGGGAAGGAAGCGGACTTTGACAAATGGACCCGGGCCAAAGCGCGGTGGGCGTGCGTCGGGAGTGTCCTCCTATTCTGGTCGTCTTGCCCCGCGGTACAGAGAAATGAAAGGCCGGAAAGTGAAGGAGGGTGCGAGAAAAAAAAAAATGGTAAGGGCGGTTATTTCGAACGCCTTGCGCGAAGTTCCACAGCCGCCTCCAGAGGAAAAACACACGAGCCAGCTGCACTGCGACATAAGTTGTGGGCGGTGTGGCAGCGACAAAGTCCATTTTTCATCGCGTCGCGAACGAGTCAAAAGAGAGAGAGAGAGAGAGAGAAAGAAATAGAGAAGAAAGAGAAACGAAACGTAATGGAGCGCGTTGGACTGCAGCTTTGTTAGGGCCATTTCGCGACAGTCCTTCGCACCGCCTTCCGGTTAACGGAAGCATAACGCTTGCCCAATGCAGCAGTAAGAGTGTTACCACTTTCGAGCCCGCAGTGATCTTTCCTGCTCACGCCCTCGCATGCTTTGCGGCAGAAAGTGTAAAACGTCGCCACGTACGAGGAATACCGGTGCCTCGGCAAAGTGATAAATCCTTCTTACAACCAACATTCCTTTCTGAGAAAAGAAAGACAATAGAGCGCGGTGTTAGTATAGTATGATTACGATATCGATAGCGCATCGCATTACAAGTAGATACCGACGCTCACTCACAGCTACGTCACACCGAATAATAAGCATCAAATACTGTTAGCTCCGGTTCTCGGAGGCCTTCGTGTAACCTGCAGCCAAAAGCCAGCGCCGTTATCCGGGCACTCAGCCAAAAGTAAAAAAAAAAAAAAAAAACGGTATCTGGATGCTAACCCTTTGTATATGACCACATTACATACACTGCTTACGGCCGAAACAAATTTAAAAAAAAAATTGCTTCCGAGTTATTCTCAGTATTTGTTCAGACTATCACTGAAGCTGCATTTTCTTTACGTCGCAACAGGCAAACGCATAGAAGAAACGCTATGATTTGACCTAACGAGCAGAGAAAGCATGCACCGTGTTTATAGCTTGACGAACTATGCGATTCGCTCATTGCGCTATTCGATTCGTATTCCAGTCGGTCTCACACAAAAACGATTATTATACACAACCATCATAATAGACGATTTCATGTTCACTGCCGGTCGAAGGCCTCTCCCAATGATATCAAATTTACAGCCCCTGTCCTGTCAAGCTCGTGAAATTTCATCCTTGCAAACCTCTTAATCCGATCACCCCTGCTAACTTTCTGTCAACTTCGGCCGCGTTTCCCACCCCTTGGCAACCATTCAGTTGTTCTAACTGATCATCGGCTATCGCTCCCATGCACGCGTTACGTGAACGGAACAACATGTTTTTTTTCTCTCTCTCTTAAATGGCAACAAGAATATCGGCAAGAATACAATCTGCAAAGGGTATCAAGCAATCACTCGAATCACGGCACGTGAACTCACCAGATACTTGTTCAGTATAATATGAAGTGCACAGGCGAAGTGTTCGAGCCACGGTGCAAGCGCACGCGCCGTTTGCAGGATGCAATCCCGGAATCAATTTGCACACCACCCGCGAAATCGTCCACGCGAAATTCGCGAACAACGGCGATGGCAGAAACGTCGACGAAAATAAAACAACCGAAGCCCGCGCCGCGCACTCCTACCGGCACTCAAACCGTTTCCAACATATTCCTTAGTTTATCCGCTTTTTTTTTTTGTTTTTTTCTGTTATTCTTTCGTTTTTAAGCCACAAAGGTTCCGTGAGCGTGTGGCAGCTTCAGATGTAGGGGAAAGTGTAAAAAAAAAAAAAAAAAACACGGGGGCACTCGCTTAACCAGCCGCTTTGCAGCAGGTGCGCTACATTAACATGACCCCGCCGCAGCCAAAACGAGAACGACTCTGTTTGACGCTGCATGTAATTCCCGACTGAGTCTGTTCTTGCTCCATATATACGGCTTCTTTCTCTTTTGTCTTGTTGTTGGCGTCCAATGTTTATTGTTAACCTACCCTATATTCAAACTCATTGCTATAACCGCTGGCAGAACGCGGTGAAATTTTCGGGCCAGCCAACTGCGCGACGTATACGAATTTATTACTGATTTTTTTTTTTCTGTGCATGCGCCTGTACAACTAACTGCACAGTACCAGTCGGCAATCGTTTTATACTTCGTAAATCTGCGACGAGCATCCGTGCCATATGCGACGGCTGCAGCTGTTCAGGGACGGGTCAGTGTAACCGTGCGTCGAGTTTGGTTGGTACACAGATAAGTTGGCAGCTGCGCGCGTAGGCGAAAAATTTTAGTAGTTTGTATGCTGCCTTCAAAATGAGTTCCGTTACTAAAAAACACAGCGGCTCTGAAATGCGCGCGCAAAATAAAACAGGTCCATAACCTACTTGCGTGCAAAAAATACACCCCTTTCACTGATCCCATGCTCACCCGAGCAAGCGAAATAAGCACGGTCATGTACGAAATTAGGCGTGACTTGATTTATCGAATGATTCATTGATTGATTGATCACAATGACCCAAAGTAACACAGCCGAGTCTGACACGCCCAGATCCAGTAGAAGTACAAATTACTACTGATCACCTTCACTTTTTTTTCTCGTCGTGAATATCGAGGTCAGTGCCAATTTATGGCTGCACCAACTATTCCTTTGTACTTCTGTTTTCGCGCATGAGGTCCAGAAAACACCAACCAGCCCAACAGCAAGTTCTGCCGCATACACAGTCTTCCACGCCAAGCAGCGCCAACGAAGGGGGCTCCGAAGGGACATCCTGACCGAGCACGCACGGACAACAGGCGTGCGAGCAATGCTGCGAAAAGCCCGACACTTCAGGGGGGCGAGATATAATGTATACATATACTACACACTCCCACGAAGGGTGGAGGGGCTGCAGCCACGTATAAGCGCGAGCACACACACGCGCCGGTCGAACGGGAGCGTGCGAGCGCTCCGACTCGAGAACGGCGGGTTTAATGAGGCGCGCATTATCGAATTAAAGGCTCCCACGAAGCGTTAACCGGACCGGCTGGCCAGCCGCGCCCCTAGCGCGTTTTGCAGGAGCCGGCCACAAAGGAGGGCTGTGGCTCCATTTCACTGACAAAAAAGCATCGTTCACCTCCCGCAGTGGGGGTTCGGTTGCGAAGTGCGAGAGAAAGTGTGCGTAGGAGAGAGAGAGAGCAGCTAGACGGTCAGAATCCCAGCGGCCAAATTCTTCCCCGGCATTCCCGCTGTCCACCCCGTCTCCACCATCCCCCTTATTCGACCTCCCATACCCTCTCTGCTGGGCGCGTGCCACAGTTCAACGGCCCGGGCTGCTCAGTTGACACCCCCTCGCGATTCATCACTCAATCCTTAATTACCCGCAGCCGCTCCACAGATTGGCGTATCCGTGTCAACCGGCGCAGGCGTACACGAGCGCCTATACGCTTCGCGCGAAAGGAACTAACGAACGCGGCGCAAGCCAAGTAGCGGCGGGCCCTCGACGGCGCGATAATGAATCGTTCGAAAAACCCTTTTCACGCGGGCGAGGCGCGTGCGCTCAGCTTTTAACGCGCTGACGACGAAGTGTCAGCCATTGTCTCTCGCAAACGGCGCGCGAACCTTTTCTCGCGACGCTGCCCCTGTAATGCGATACTCCATCTAAAGCGACGAACTCAAGTAGCGAAATGGAAGCGGCGAAATGTAACCTGAAAATCCCTTAAAACGGTTCTGATATCTATCTGCATGAACCGATACGAAACGACGGAAGTCCAGGAAAACACGAGCAGTTCCGGATCAATACCCGCCATCGTAGAACAGTTCAGGGAAAATGACGCGGTCTGACAACCGCGAAACAAAATCCTAATGGAGGTGAGCTCCTGTTGCTCGTTGAAACACGGAGCACCTCCTTATTCGGCACATCAATGGCAGCTTTTCGGCCAAAGTTCGTGCAAGCAATTTTATGGCGCGTATCCGAAACAGGAGGTCATTTCCGGCGTCGAGTGACTACACGGGAACGATTTAGCACCTACTAACTGCTGCCGTCCTTTTATTCACTGAGAAATGTGAATGCGCCTGATATATGTGCGGACAACGAAGAGAGGCCTAAAGTCGAGCTAATGGTGGATCTAACATTGCATGCACCTTTTTCCTCATACATACAGTTCCCCGCTATATCATCGTGTGCAAAACACAGTGACAAAATGCTTTAGCTCAAAGCAACACGGGCTTTTTAAAGCAACGTCGCGACCTTTTAGGCCACAGACCCTCCTGCTTGCTTCCTGGGTTAGCGGACTTATTGAGCGTATGTGATTACAAGCCCGGAACTTCGCCGCTCCTTTGTCTATTTTGAAATGGACAAAAATAAAGTTGATTGATTGATTGATTGATTGATTGATTGATTGATTGATTGATTGATTGATTGATTGATTGATTGATTGAACTGTTCCTACGTCGGCGGCAACAACAGTGACGTTTGTCCACTCCTCTAACGTATCTTCCCACTTTACCAGTGTGGGGTAGCCAACCGGGCTCAACCCTGATTAACCTCCCTGCCTTGCTTTTATGCCTCCATCTTTTCTACCCACTCATTCCCCTCCGCCTCCTCCTTCTTAGATCACACGTTCACGGGTGACGATTGTGGCACTGGCACCTCAGGGCAAACCCAGTCGCCCCATGGAAGCCGCAAAGGCTCCGGACAAGAGGAAAGATCCTCCAGACCACGACCATGCTGTGACCGTGGGCACTCGGCCGTCGCAGACAAGCACGCATACAAAGCTACCAAGCACACACTCACACACACGATAGACGAGCAGCGGCCGCATCGATCTCCAACGCGCCTAGCAGCGCTGCGTACTTCGGCTACGCACAAAGGCGAGCAGAGGAAGACGGGGAGGAAAGGGATGAAGTTGGTGGAGGAAGGGAGTACACCGCTATACAACACCGCAACCAAAGGCGGCCAACAACACGCTGTAGGCGCCACCGCTGCCACGCACGCTTTGTCGAGAGGCATCTTTCTCGCACCCCCCCACCCCCTTCCCCCGCATTCTTCCCTGATCGATCACGTCAGCCAGGTTAGGCGAAGGATTTGCGCCGTCTTAGGGGAAAATGCCCGGCGTTCTCGGGCCGGTTATCCGGCGGCCGTTGGCGCCAAAGCCGCCTGCCGCATTCACTGTCCCGTCTCCCGGCCTGCTGCTCGCAATCCTCCCCGTTCGCTCGCCGTTGCTCTTGTTTTGCTGTCATCCCTCTCTTTCCATCATCCCATTTCCCATTTTCTCGAGACCGGACACAGGAGGCAATATCCCTTGAGAACGCGGCTTCCAAGAAAGCCGCGCTTCCTATATCTCATCTCACCGCCGGCACACACACACACACACACACACACACACACACACACACACACATATATATATATATATATATATATATATATATATATATATATATATATATATGCGTGCACTTTTTTCGAAACGGCGACGCCCATCATGCATTGGAGGTCGTATTCCTAAAACTGAAAAAGAAAAAAAGAACGGCGTTTGGATCAATTCCGCTTCTTGTCACGGGATGCCACCACATGCCTGCACCGCGCTCCACAGTCTGCTAACATTGCACAGTAGTCACAGTATCGCGCACAGGAATCACAACGGCAGTGAGCGATCGCGTTTTCATCACGCGCGCTGAACGTAATGACGTGCGCAGACGTAACTTATTTCCCCCGTATAGTTTCAAGCGCGCTCTTAGGGACGAGAGGTGACACAATGCCCCGGTCCATGTACACACACACACACACACACACACACACACACACACACACACACACACACACACACACACACACACACACACACACACACACACACACACACACACACATCGACGCGTTGTTGTTGATTCGCTGAGCACTCAGCAACAGGCAGCTTGCACTTGAACTCTACCACTCGTTCCAAAAAGGGTCCCCCCATCCAGCGCCTCCCACCCACCACACGCAATCGATTCTTTGCGGCTGAAGCACCGGATGCGCGGGGAGCCCTGACGCAATTTCCGGACACCGGGAGACGAATGAGAAAGCAAGCGGCGCGAGGTTTCTGCACCGGATTCGCGTCCCGGTAAACTTCCACTTCTTAGTTCTATCTTCCTCTTTTTCCTTTTTCTTCTTTCAGGCAGACATGCACGGCGCTATGCAAACAAGCTGCCCACGTTTATTGATTCTCGGTCGAGTGTTTATACACTCCAGAGCAAACAAATGCCGAGAAGACTTCGGAAAACAGTTTTACGTGAGCTGCCCCGCGCATTATGAGCGCGCGCACTGAAGAGACCAATGCGCCAATGCGCCGGATGTCTATAAGATTAGCAAAAAGAGCTTCGTCGGGTGCATACAAAGGACTTAGCTCGTCTTTCCCTAACAACTTCGTATCCGCGTATTCTGCGCACGTCTATTCCGCCGTGCTCTTTTTTTTCTATGCATAAGGCATGATGTTCATTGTGTACTGAGTGCATGCTGCAATGCCTGTAATGTGTATGAGTCCAAACAATGTTTTGTGGGATCTGTCATCTATGTGTTCAATGGCGTATACTGTCATGACCTGTTTGGTACATAGTCTCTCTGACTTTCTCTGACTTTACCCTCAGTTTTCTTCGCGCCATACTCTTTTAGCTCTCATATATAGGGACAAGGGGCGATAACGCCACCACACTCGCACGTACGTTATTACGCAAGGGGTGTCAAATAGCGTGCAACACAGCGGTCGCTTATCAAGAGACGGAGAGGGAGAGACCCGCGACGGCCTTGCCCTTATCGGAGAGCGAAAGGCCGCGAGTGTAGGCCACGCCACGTGCTTCAACCCAATCGCTATACTATATACGCGGACGCCTATCGGCGTGCATCTGCACCCGCACACAATGCCTCCGCGCGGTCAGCGAGAAAAGCTGTTTCGTTGACCTATATGCCAGACCGCCGCAGCCACTCCGGAATGCGAAGCGCACCGCAAGACGACGCGAAGGCGCGTAGCGCGCGTGCTGCGCAGGAGAGCCCCGAAATGGCACGCAAAATATGAAAATCGATAATGGTGAGTTCAGTGACGGAAGCGAGACTTTGCGTTTTGGAGCAGATTCTGGAGCAGAAAAAATGGTGCTTCGGAGCAGCCGTAAGTACTTTCGGAGCAGAAAAAAATGCTAATTTTGAGCAGCTAGCTGTTGGTGTTTTCCGAGCAGATGCCAAAATATTCCAAACGACTCCTAGAGTTTAAAGCACCATTTAAGCATCTCATAAATATTAATATTTATTATTAAACATATGGCACATACCACGGCCACACCTTTTTTTTTTATGTAGCGGCCGCGCACATACAATAACCACTGCTAATTGCCAGAAACAAATAATTAAGCAGATGGATGGTAATTGAACGCTAATTAAGATGAGCTACATATATATAAAACACCAGTACTTGTGGCAGAAATAACATACAAGTGACAAAGCTGAGCCCCGAATCATAAAAGTTGCCGCAATCACATGTAACTATCGCCAAAGCAGCAGTTAAATAATCGGTACGAGACCACTAACAACCTTTATTTTCATATATCACCGAAATAGCCAGCACTGAAAATTAAGAAAAAAAAAGCTAAATGAGCTACATACACTTAATATGCAAGTTCTTGTGGCATAAATGAGGCCAAAGCTGATAAGGTGGTAAATGTAAACAGTCACACATCAAAGTCATCACAGCAGATGTTAGTAATCAATATCACATCGAACTAATCTGACATAAATTTCACCAAAATAGCCCGCTTGTCAGGTACAAATATACAGCCAAATCCGATATATATACAGTGACAGTACTTGTGGCATATTCAGTATTCTAGTATGCAAGCTGAATACTAGCACATTAGGATGATAGTATTATACAGCTTGTTATTGGTTTTGTTTAGCCTCGCTGGATGGTCACACGGTTGAAGTTCATTGTTTCCAGTTTCCCAACGCCGTTTTGGAGCAGGTGTGGATTACTTACTAACAAATGTTACACTTTGGAGCACACGGTGCAGCATTTCTTCTTTGGAGCAGTTCGGAGCAATTGGAGCATCACTGTGAATTCTTGTTTCAAGATATCGATTACCTTTGAAGTTTCTCTAACATTACCCACCAAATCCGAATATATATATATATATATATATATATTATGCATGGTGGTGGAGTGGCCGTAGCGTTGCAAGTAGATCCTCCCTGAGAAGTCACAACGTTTCAGCCAGAGTCTGGCTGAAGCGTCGAAACAAACAAGTTGTGACTTCTCACGGAGGATCTACTTGACTGTGTGTGTGTGTGTGTGTGTGTGTGTGTGTGTGTGTGTGTGTGTGTGTGTGTGTGTGTGTGTGTGTGTGTGTGTGTGTGTGTGTGTGTGTGTGTGTGTGTGTGTGTGTGTGTGTGTGTGTGTGTGTGTGTGTGTGTGTGTGTGTGTGTGTGTGTGTGTGTGTGTGTGTGTGTGTGTGTGTGTGTGTGTGTGTGTGTGTGTGTGTGTGTGTGTGTGTGTGTGTGTGTGTGTGTGTGTGTGTGTGTGTGTGTGTGTGTGTGTGTGTGTGTGTGTGTGTGTGTGTGTGTGTGTGTGTGTGTGTGTGTGTGTGTGTGTGTGTGTGTGTGTGTGTGTTTTGTGTGTGTGTGTGTGTGTGTGTGGGTTGCGTGCGTGCGTGTGCGTGCGTGTGCGGCGTGCGTGTTCGTGGTGTGTGTGTGTGTGTGTGTTGTGGTGTGTTGTGTGTGTTTTGTGTGTGTTGTGTGGTGTGTGTTGTGTGGTGTGTGTGTGTGTGTTCGTCTTTCTCATCTTGCTCCAGTGTAATGTTGCAAACAAAAACTTCTCCCATTAAAGGCACCGCCTTTCCCGTCATACTGCTTCATCTTTTTTTGGTTGTTCTTTCTCTCATATCGACGCTGTAGGTGAATTCACTACATGCCGCCGTACATGGAATGTGGGCATCTCTTCGTCCGCCGAACACGGCTACACCATGTCATATATCCTCCGGGCTTTGATGTACTGCGAATACGCCTGGCGGTTACGATGAAAAGTCGCATAGGCGCGTATCGCTGCCATTATTAAAAAGGCATGAGATGCCCCCTCGCGGAACTTGCGAAAGGCATAGCAATCCTGCTTCCGCGGAACAGGGGCACGTTCTCAGACGACCTAGTATGAAAAGACGCTGATATCTCATCTTTTCGTTGCGCGCTACGCGTCGCGCTGCCTTGGAGTTGTACAATGATGCGTTCGTTTCATCATCTCACAAAGGATATATTGTCTGTGTCTCGACAGTGTTCTGTGGAGAGTCGTTCAACCGCACGGAGTACCCAATAAGTATATGCTGACTGTGAAACAACCATGCATCCGCAGCATCACACGATGTGCTGTTTTTTTTTTTTCTATATTGCAACACAAACATTTCAAGTACATATACCTAGCGGATGTCTGACATCTCATAACGATGGACGGTAGGCCCTAAAACTCTCTCTCTCTCTCTCTCAACTGAGCGCATTGCGGCCCGTAAATTCATTTGTGGTTTCTCATTTTGTGCTCTATTTCCTACCCATGCGATTCTGAACGGAAGCCAAAGTGAATATTCAATGAATTGCTGCTTGAACCATATAACCGTATACTTCCAACATCATGCTGTAGCAAAGCGACCAGCCAAGGTCCCGATACGAGCACCCATGGGTATAACTCAGGCGAGCTGGCACAAAGAAGTGGGCAAAAAATAATAATAATAATCACTTCAAGCACTCCGGACAAACGTGCGGCCCCGCAATTTATCGCTGGGTTAACCCAGACGGCTCATTAAAGGGACCGACAACTGATTTTTCTCGGCCCAGTTTTTTACGGCGCGACAGGAAGCTCCCCCTTCGTAGCGTTTGTAGCTGTAGTGGTTTATCCTAAAAGCACGTAGTTATTTTATGAGCAGTATTTTTCGATCTGAAAGGGTCCAAACACGCATGAAGGCTTGCTCCAGCAACGCTGAGAATTGACAGTGATGCCGCTAGCCCTTGTGAAAGCTGTCGCTGTTCTGCTTTCGCAGGAGTTACTGTAACTATGCTGAACCACCTTTACTTTGAGCTTTCCAACCATTTTTGAAAATAGCAAGCTCTTACAGTGAGATGATGTGGCTTTATACACCTTCCCGGCATTTGTACAGCGTTGTGTGCGCCTGCGCCCAAGGTTGCCTGCGCCTGTGTTATGGATGGCTTGTGCCGGCGTCGTTACTCTCTCGATACACGAGCTAAGCGAAGGCAGCGCCACTTTGTTGCATAGAACTAACGCAAGCCTATATGTACATTTTTAGGGAGTAATATATTTTAATATAAAGGAGTGAACAATATTTCACTACTAACAAAAAGTCATCGAACGCGTACACCAATCAACGGTCACCTGACCGGCTTCATCAGACCGTTTATGATCTTGCCGCCAGAGGCGCCAAAGGTCATTTTTCGCGACTTTCAATTAAGAAATAAAAATATAAATCCACCTATTACGAGATAAACAGGGTTGGTTTGAGTCAATGCGACGGACAGTCTTTCCATCAGTGCAGTCATCTCATTTCATGTTCTGGGCAGTTGTCGGTCCCTTTAACGTCTTTCTCAATTATTGGTTACGTCTGTCCAGAAATCTTAATTGGTGTTTGCCGCCCGTGTGTTCCCTTCTTCATTTTTAGTGGACCAGTGGTGAGTATATGGTGGGGGTTGCCAAGTTTCTCTAGCACATACGCTCCAGAAGTTCTTGCGCAGATAGGTCGGACGAATTTTGGTTTCGCCTAGCCGTATACACAGCTTCAGGGTAAAACAACAATAAAGAGGTACTCACCATGTAGCCACGTCCGGAACTGGACCGCGTGCTGCACTGCAAGGCAAAAAGAGAGAGAGAGAAATGAGACGACTTGAGACACGCCACACTCACATCCTGTCCAATCACGTGATGCAAGAGCGTTAGTCAATACGTCGAAACTCTAAACGACGAGCGCATGCAATGAAGGTGGGCGTCGAAGATGCGCAGCTCACACCGGCGTCAGTTTCGTCCGCGTAAATTTTAATATAAACAAAACGCCGGAATGATTGATGAGCCTCTTGTCTCGCTTACGCGCGCTTAACGACGTTAGCGGTGAATGAGTAAATAAAGCGACGCAGCACGAAGGGCCCGCAGCTACATGCATGCCTTTTTTTTTTTTTTTTCGTGCCTTATCTTGTAGATATAGTCGCCTGTTTATAATATTAAGGCAAATCCCATCTGTTATTTTTCTATAAGGGATAATCGCTCGCAGCGGTAAATATGCGCCGACAGATTTAAGCGCAGATAAGTACGGCGTTGATGATTATTATCGTTTATACTGGCATCTCTTTTGAATGTCGCCGCCGAATGGGGAAGGAAAAGAGGAGGGGTCGGCACTGAAAGCAGTTAACCTGCTTGAATTGATCATGCGTTATATAAACGCCCACTGGAGTCTATAGCATTTTCTTATCACTGCAAAATCAATACATCATGTTTGTTTGTTTGTTTTTTGTTCTTGCTTTTCATTGTAATCGCTGATCATAAATGGCCCAAAGAAAAACACAGGAAATGTCGCATACATAAACGTTCGCACCCTAACACAAATAGATCAGCGTTGGTATAATAAGCAGTTATGTTGATAGCCGTTTGTGAAGTGACATACTTATATACTCTATGCCGCGAACAAAAAAAGAAAAAGATGGCGACGTGCGTCGTGAATGAAAACGACCAACGGTGCGGAAATCAAAGGGAAGGAGGACATTGCGAAGAGGAGGGGAGTACACTCGCGTGGCGATAATGAGCCGCTTACTGACCGAGGTGCGCTTTCCTCATTAAAAACAAACAAACAAAACAAAAGAACGACGAGCTGATATAAATGCGCGAGAGAAATAAATACGCCCCTCGATAGAGACACTCTGACCCGATTAATGGAGCGAAAACCGGATCGGGTTTCGTTAATCAACAATTCTGCATGGCAAGGCGGCTATCAATGAAGGATAAAAGAAACAAAAAAAGAAATAGTGCGTCCTTCCTGTTCCCTCTTTCTCTCTTCTCTCGCAGCTCACTCGCTCCACTCGGTCAAAACAAACCGTCAGAATCAAAAAGATAAAAAAAAGAACAACTTGAAAGCTGCGTGCCCTCCCTGCCGAGCCCTATCGCCCGCGCCGCGACATACCGCAAAAAGGGCGACGAAAAACATTTTACAACACGCAGGTGCGCTCGCCGCCGCGCACACCGTGAAAGGGTGGAACGAAATGTGAAGGAAAAGAAGAAAAGGCTAATAAACATGTAGGACGGAATGGTCGGCATAAATCAGCCAGCTTTGCCTTTCGCTTCATGCGGGGTCACACGCATACGAACACTTGCAGCTGCACTTCATCCTTTCGAAATATTGTGCAAAGTATGTACAAAGCAAAAATAGTACAAGAAGATATTAATAGAGAGAGAGAGAGAGAGACAGCGCTTAAAATATAAGGCGCAATAAACCCTATTGCCCCCTTGTTAAAAAGAACGCTCGCACAAAAGGTAGCGGTGATGAATATATGTAAAGCTATAAATGGCGACCAAAAAAGTTCAGCGCTAATGGTGTAACTGCGCCTGTATGACGGCAAAATGGAGCAATAAAAAGAAACGTAATATATAAAGAGTCCCGCGCGTCAGCTCTGCGAGCTGGCTCATCACGATAAAGAAGAACGCCCGTCCATCAATCAAACAGCCGTGTTGGCCTCTGTGCTTACATGTACTGTACGCACCAATGAACAAGAGGTACAGTCGGCCACAAGATAACACGGACCACAGCAGCGCGTGGCGAAATTGCTGTCTGCGCCGTCTAGTGGTGAGCCGTCTGCAGTCGAGAGTAGCGCTTTGACAAGTGCGTGGCCAGAGCAATGCTCTCGACAGCAGACGGCTCGCCACTAGACGGCGCAGACGGCAATTTCGACCCGCGCCCCCGTGGTCCGTATTATTTTGTGGCCGACTGTACATACAGACGGACTGAGCGCTTCCAACAGCGCTATGTATTACAAGAACAGCACTCTACAACAAACAGATTCACGTATAGTGGAGACATGCAGCGGCGATAGGAAAAACAAGAGCACAGGCGATCGCTAATTTCTATCTAAGCGTTATTTCGGCGATCCGTACTTATACTCAAGTTCGTCGTACTGCGCATGCTCAGCGCAACCCGCATTTTTCGTTTTCCTGTGCTCCAATCTCTGCCGTTTTGGTAGGGAGGCGGAGCTTGTGGGGTGATCCGAGACAACCGGGCTTGCCAGAAAAAAGGCCTCCGAGATCGAAAAACATGCGGAGACCCTACCACAGCAACGTTTCGCGACTTTCCCGCCAGGGAAGGGCGCATGCGCCGTTGAACCGTGAGGTAGGCGGATACGGGCCTTTTAGAAGGAGCGCGCCATTCGTGCACTAATCAGAGGAGTTAACATTGCGTAAGAGTGTGAATTGCGCATGTGCAATGCGATGTGTACCGGACATAAGCACACGTCGCCGAAAACAATAAAAAAAGCTTTTGCATTGGCAGTTATCCTTCGTCAGTCCTCTCGCTTATTCTCTACCCTGATTTTTCCGTGCTGAAGTTCACCGACACGTTGTAGCAACAAACCCAAACAGCCGCACTACCGGAGATTCACGTATGGACCAAGAACCACGCAAGAACATAAAAATAAACGCCCACGCTGTATACGTTTCAGAATGCAAGCTCGCTACTGTCGAGGCCACGCACGCGCAGTTGGAAAGCGGAAACGCCCGTCACTAGCACGCCCCTCCGCATCTCACCACTTCTTTCCAACAACGAGCACCGAACAAAACTCGTTTCAGGGTCCGAAGCTTTCCGAACTGGCGACGGGCCAGGCAGGGGCCGCAATCTCCCCTCGCGGTATGCGAGTCGAGTCGAAAGAAATAGAAGTCTTCTTCGATTCTCTGCGAGAAATACGAAACGTTGAAAGATGAAAAAAGATACAGAGAGAGAGGGTGGCGTGTTTGGGGGGGGGGGGGGGGGGAGGAGGCAGCTACGGCAAACAAGAAAGAGAGTTATATCGTTCACGTAGTTTCACGGAGAAATAGGGATCCAGCTTCCAAACGGATTGACGTTCGCAAAAACGCTCGCAAACGCCTCCTAAAGTAAAAACAAGGAAAAAAAAAGCGTAGCAACAAAGCCTCCCGCTACCTTTTCTATGTATTCCTGCAGTCCCCGCCGCATCCGAAAAAACCGGCGCTGCTGCTTCACCCAGGGGACATAAAACGCACGCGTCAGATCGATTCAGCGGCGTGGCTCCTTGCCGCAAGAGCGTGCTTTATACGGTATACGAAGGACCTATAACGTTTTTTTTCAGACTGCGTCGTTCGTTCTGATACACCTCGCATCACGTTTTCTTCTTCAGTTGCCCGCCCCCCTTTTCACACGTTTAGCTTCATTTTTATCCGCGGTCGTTCCGTGAAAGGCAAACGTTATATAGGAACTTCTCGAACACACACACGTATACGCATTGCGAAGGTTATAAAAAGGAAGCCCCTGCAGCAAATGCCTTGCGCTGAGCGATTTCTTTTCTTCTTTCTTTCTTTCTTTCTTTCTTTCTTTCTTTCTTTCTTTCTTTCTTTCTTTCTTTCTTTCTTTCTTTCTTTCTTTCTTTCTTTCTTTCTTTTGTGGGCGCGAGGTGGGCGTATGTTCGGTCTTTCGCGAAGTTTCGAAATTGATCGGCTTTGTGTGGTGGGAGGGCTATACCGGCCCCCGTTTCCTGGGATACACTTACATAAAGATAGAATATGTGCTTGGATATCAAGATTATACCTGCAGTTCGCGGGGCGAAAGAAAGGAGACAAGAAGGCGAGAACCTCGAGCACTACATCGTGAAACCCAATATGCACGCGTAAATAAGAGTCCGAAAAAGGAAAAAAAAAATGAAAGAAAAAAATTACGAGAGAACACGAATGCGAGACGGGCTAACAGTTTTCTTTTGTGCGCGTCACGATTCTTCGGCGGAAACTGGGGCACAGGAAAGCATGCGTTTCAGCGCGTGAGGGAGCCGAACTTCGCGTCAACACGCAGACAAATGACTCTCTTGACCATGGCGTATAGGTGTACATAGTAAAATAAGCCAAGCGAAGACGCACGCAGTTTGCAGGAATCCTTTCCCAATCGGCTATGGATCGGAAAAAAAACACCAGAGTGATTGACGCGCCTTCAACTCCCACTGTACCTTACATTACACGTCCAATGGACCTCGCATCGTGCTTGCAAAGGCGCCCCATAAAGCTGTCAACGCGACATTTGACCGTTGGCTTCTGAGCCTTGAGCATCATTACAGCTGACTTCTTTACAGTAGCGTTTTGGTCAACACGTCAAGTGCCAACGTTATAAGACGTTTAGCGTGAGGGTCAATTCATCAACGAAAGGATTCGGAAGGCCTTAGAGCCACATAACGGCACGTGGACAACGACGACTCGTCTTGAAATCTTGTAGTTTATGGGGACGAGTTGAAAAGGAGTCTGGCTTCCCAAACGTCAAGCCCATGACAGGCTTAAACTTTAAAGGGGCCCTGCAACAACTTTCCAACATGGTGGCAAAATGCCGCTGAGTGGTGGTCGAGGCTTCTGCGAACATGTGGGCCAAACATTACAGCGCAGCACGCGGCACGGAATTCACAATTAAATTTCTAAGTCAGGTTGAAATCCCTCACTCTTCTCTCGATAAATGATGCTATATACCCAGAATCAACTGCGTCACATACCCAAGACCACATGTGCACGGCCACTCGCTGAAATTCTGAGCAACGTGAGCTGCATAGTAAGTGCGGCCCCTGCGGTGTGCCGCGACCTATACAGAGCGCGCTGCGATCACACTGAAAGTTAGCTGCGCGTTCAAAGAAAAAAAAGAAAAGAAAGCGTTCAAGGTGATTATGCGCGCTGATGGTAGCTTTTTGCCCCCTTGTCGTTCCCCCCTGTGTAGCTTTAAGCGCGCTCACTGGGACGAAAGGAGAGAGAAAGCGCTTAGAGCGTGCGACAAATCCATCAACTCCGCTCGTACTTCACCGATTCGAAAAAAATTGGCGGCAATCAATTCGCGAGGCAAAAGTTCCGGCAGATACCACGCACTGCACCTTTTCTTTTTTTTTTTCTTGGAGCTAAACGTCACGATAGCGAAGACATTCGATCCTTACTGGGAAATAATTGTGCAGGGCCCTTACAAGCACAGACTCCCTGAAATCACGCGTTTTGAAATCATATTGACGTCAGTTTCTCGGGCAACCAGTGCGCATGCATACGCCAGCAGAGTTATTCTTTTCTCGAAAATGTCGTCGTTTGGCCGCTGACTGATTGGCTCGCGTTTATTACTCACAACCGGACGGCAGCCTTTAGAACAACGCATCAGCTCTCAAATATCGGCTAACAGCTTCGACACACTTTCGCAACACCTGTCAAGTTCTGCCTACAACACCGAAAAGAAAACGGCTTAACATAGCAAGAGGTGATCACATAAATTCTGACGTAACGCCGGACGCTGCGTCTATATATACCCTTAATGGCACCGACAGGTCGCGGATGTCACTGCGCGCTTTCGAAAGATCTCCGCGTATAGTTAAAGCGCCGAGCGCTCAACTATACATATAACGCCCACAACGGCGTCGTCCCACGCATGTTTTCATCACTCGCGTTGAATTTCGCGAATGAGGTTTCGGTAACTTTCCAAATTTACCCCACTTCAACGCGTTTTTACAACGAAGCTGCCTTAGTTAACCCTGTGCCGTTGTCGTCGTCGTCGTAGTAGTAGTGGTAGTAGTAGTAGTAGTAGTAGTAGTAGTAGTAGTAGTAGTAGTAGTAGTAGTAGTAGTAGTAGTAGTAGTAGTCACGCTAGGTCATATGACCAGAAGGAAAATCAATAAAGAATTATATAAAACGAAATGATGACGATTGTGATGATGACGAAGCTCTAAATGATGGTGATGAGGCTTTTCTTTAATTAAATAAAACGAAATGACAGTGATGACAATGACATTATCATACCGAAAATATCCTCATGACAGATTCGCTGTCCAACGGTTTTCATGACGTGGAGCTGGCAGTTCTTTTTTTTTTGTCTTTTTTTAAAGGTCATAAGAGTTAACCATGCATTTTGTATCGGGGAGTTTACAACACGCATACCTATTTGAGTTACGTGCATCGCCGCGGATGAAGTGCCCCTGAGGCTACACATATAAAAGGCGTCATGCTCAACGCGTATTAAGTGCGACGTCACCTATTGCGTGTATCTTCGCTATTTCAACGTACTCGGATATCCCGATATGCCTTGACGTCGATGAACCGCACGGTGATAGGATGCGCAAAAAAGAAAATAAACAGAGAAGAGTATGAGAATATTTTTTGTAGTCTTCCAGCCCGCTGCTAGTAAAATGGAATCCGAAACAATAATAAAAAAGGTAACGCGCGCTCGCCGAGTTTTCTTGACTATGCACGGTTGCCCCGGCGAATAAAACTACGGTTTGCTATTGTGCGCTCCATGCACGTCCAAGCTCGACAAGTTTCCCGAAGCAATGCAAAAACGTAAAGTACAGTGGCATCCGCGCAGAGACCGCGTAATGAAATGTCAGACGCAAAACCAGCAACGTTAAGGGAGCCTCGTAAAATCACTGTACGGTACCCTTTATAGCTGAAGAGCTGAATTTCGCGGATATTTAAAATGTGCGTTTGCGTACGGAGAGAAGAGGTAAGGCGGGGATGGGGACGTCACACTTATACGAGTAATAAACGCGGAATCACAGCGAGACAAAATAAAACGACAAAATAAATGAGAAAACGAACGAGTACGGAGTTCGATTAAAAGAACGACAGTGCCAGAGAGAGAGAGACAGACTAAGCGGGAAAAAGGAAATAAAAGTAAAAATCGAGCTCGTTACACACTGAGCACCGACGCCGCGACGCACTACGTACAAACGGCATTCGCGGTACGGCGGCAGCCTGCGTATAGTAATGAATACAAATCGACGGGCCGGGAGTGGAAGCCGACGTCGGTGGGAGAACCGCAGCGAAGTCCGAAACGAAATGAACTCTCGGCGTTATTCGGGGACGAGCGAACGAAAAGCAAAGAAAGAAGGATAACGGGAACGAAAGGCGTAATGCGGGAGAAAGAAGTGACACGAGAAAATGCTACTCACTTCTATGAAGATGCGATGCAGTGCCTATACATGAAAGGACGAAAGAAGCAGAGAAAGACATATATAGACAGTGTCTACAGAAAGACCGAAACGGCGCCTCGCACTGCAAACAGAAAACGATGAAACCAAAAGGCCGAAATAAGCGGGAAACGCTGAGTAGAAACGTAAGCGGGACAGCGCTCGAACAGCGCCGCATTTATGGGGACGGATAAGCCAATATCCGTGCGACAGAGACAACAGCATCCACGTATAAAGCAAACAAAAAAGAACACGCGCGGTAAGGACCGAGGCAGCGATGGCCCTGCCGGCGATAACAATAATAATAATCTCGCAAGAACGGTGCCGCGGCACGCGACTATAACACACACGCAGAGAGAGCTTACCCTGCAGCCACGCAGTGCAATGGGAGGAGGGTGGCAACCAAACAGAAAAACAAGAGAATAAGCAATCCCTTCCCCCCCCCCCCTTGCCTGCCAACCCCGGACGGCGGTTCTCCTAATCGGATATCGAAAACGGGCCCTCTTAACAAAATAACGAGGAAGTCCTAAAAAGAAATCTCCCTTGCAGAGGAGACGGAACGAAGCCAGAAAAGTTTTTTTTTTTTTACTTTGCTTCCTTCATTCCTCTCGCTCGCTAACCCTGCCGTCATCGTGATAGCGGGGCGGTATAAACGAGAGTAAGAAAGAAAGAAAGAAATCGACCGAGGCAACCCAAACGAAACATGGGAGCATAAAAAAAGTAACAACCGTCTGGCGGTAGAATAGGGAGCTCAAAAGAGACATCCAAACATGCCACAAGAAAGCTGGAGACTTCCTTCCACGCCTTGTAAAGAAACAGATACAGAGGAAAACGAAAGAGGGAGAAAGAAAAAGAAAAAAGCAACGCGTCACACAGGAGGGTGTAGGCTAAAGAGACGAGAAAGCAGCCCCGAGGCGGGAGATGCTTCATCCATCTTCGCTCGCCCCCATGGGTTCCAACAGAAACAACACTTATACAGTGCAGCAGGCACCTCTGGCTCACAGACGCGATCTGGGATGGGGGAAGGGGGGGGGGGATGAAAGGAAGGCGGCAGCGTTGGGAGAGGGTGAGCCGGGCGATAAAATAAAATCTATACCACGTCGCGTCTGTAAGATAGAGGAAGAGGGGGCGGAGGGATGGCACCGTGTGCCGGGCGAATCTCGAGGCGACCAGCCGGGGATATGTAGAATAAAGAGGAAAAAAAAAGAAAAGAACTTCCAACGAGCGCGTACGACGAACATGCGAGATCACACACATTCCGGAAGAAGGAGGCGGTCGGTGTATTGGAACGGGAAACGTTATGACTCTCTCCCACCCTGAGACGCTCTCTCTCTCTCTCTTACCAACGTTACAATCGAAGCGGCACCAACTGGAGCAAAAAGAAAGGAACTACTGACACGCCGTAAGGCATACAAACACACAGCAACGAAACCACGTTCACATAACACGAAAGAGAGAAGAAGAAAGAGAGGAAACGATCGAGCAAGATACAAGACAGCCAAATGGGCGAAGACACGCCAAAAGCGTCGAGTAAAACAGCCAAGAACCATTGAATGAAGTGACTACAGCGAGGCGAGGGGATAGAACCGAAGCAGAGCGTACAGACAAAATAAGAACCAACGAACAGGGCGTAGTGGACCTAATGCAAAAAGATGAAATGAAAAAAAGAAGAAGAGAGTAAGGTCTGGAAATCGAGGCAGCACAAAAAAGAGCCGAGACGAGAAGCGTATCGAAAAGTCGTTAAAGCGTCCCCCCCCCCCCTTTCTATCCCCGCTCGCTTGCTTCTCCGGTGGTTCTTTCGCGCAGGTTCCAAGCGCTTCTCCTCACGCATCGACTAGGGGGCGTCGTCTATCCATCTCCCTCTGGCGTCGTCCCTCCCACCCCTGTTTTGTGGAGCATCGAACGCGAGCTTTTACTCAGGAGCCCGCGGCGGCGGCTGCTGTCGGCCGCTTTGCGGCGCTTCTTGCTTCTTTTGTGCGCCGCCTGTGGGAACGCCATTGGCCGCGCCATTGACGCTGTTTCCAGAAACGTGCTATATACGGTAGCACGGCAGTGGATAAAGAAAATTTGAGACGGCCGAACTGCCGGTGCACCTATTCAAGAAGCCTGGAGTGCTTTGTCGCCTAAAAAGGGGGGCGAACGAATCAAAAAGCCTCACGAAGAGAACCGCAAGCTAAACTGGGTCTACCGCGCAAGCCGTGTCAAATGGCACGGGAAGTGCAGCATTCGCCGACCTTCAAGCGTTCGCGGCCTAGAACTGCGTACCTTTTTGATCCCGTCTTTGAAGCGCGACCTCTAGTTGACAGTAATAAAAAGAATAAGCGACTTGTCGGGAACATTCCAGAAAAGGCCTGTCACCTGGCAAGTGTGCGGTGACAAGAATAAGCGAACGACAGCACCTGCTGATGTTAAGCGGTGACGGGTTTATTTGTAAACTGAACACCATGAGGACTCACGTGTCGCAATATGAGACTTCGAGACGTTCTTTTGTGGTTTACAGTTACGTGTGCGCGCTTTTGAGAAAAAGGTGAACCCCGGGAAGCTTTTCTCATCGCCTTTCGTAATAGCAAATAAAACAACGTCACCTGTATTCCCAGCTCTTCAGAGCAAAAACACGCACCTCTGAATGCGCTGCGCTAGAAATACCGCCAGCCGGAACTATTGCTAAACAACTCCCCATCGGCTGAGTAGCAGATGCCTCACACGAAACAGGTTTTACGAGGCCGGCACGCTTCCCTAACGCAAGTCAAACCTGTACACAGTACTAGTGAATACCGCGGTAGCGCGGCGCACGTTCGTTCGGCGCTGCGACCCAATTAAGTTCTCCGCTGCCGCGGCGACACCGGAAGCCGACAACGAGAAGGGGGAATAGGAAAGGGGGCGCGCAAATAGATCGTTTTCCGGCACATCGCGACCTCTCTCTATTGCCCCCGGCTACGCATGCATATAAGAATGGCTCGCCAACGCGGCCGCGATGCCCGCCAGGCCAGTGGCAGTATAAGCAACGCTGTTCTGCACAGCGGGTAGCTCACACACACGAGCGAAGTACTACCTGCCACCCAAGTTGAAGCGCGGAAAAATAGACTTTTTTCCCTGGCAACCGGCCCCCCGGAGGCTAGCTGAGCCTACCGTCCATTAGGCAAATTGAAAGGCAGCGTGCTCGTTCCTGCCGCGACCGCACCGTGACACTCCGGCGGCAAGCATGCGCCGCACGATTCCTCGTTAACGTTGTCGAAAGCAGCAGGAGAAAGGGGAGAGAGAGAGAGCGGGGGGGGGGGGGTGAGGCGGCGATCCAAAGTGACCCCACCCCCATCGAGGTAGTGTGATGCTACACCTCATAACACCCCCACTTGCAGTGCAGCTCTATTACAGAACGCGGCGGCGCTGAGAGGGCACGCACACCTGTCAGTGCACCGCGCATCAGAGCTCGGGAAGTGCCGCACCGCTCAAGCCACGTTTGCACACATGCCAAAGCCAAGCGTGATAAACGCTTCAAGCGAGGCGTACGTATACGCCGGTGACTCAGGTGCATTTACGCTGGAATAAAGCGGAGTCCTCGTACGTACATATTTTAAACGGAGGAGCCGTACGTCGACAACACATTTTTCGTATATTTGTTTCTAAAGCCCTGACTGTAGACTGAGTGCCTTTAACGGATTACCAACTTTAATATTAAAGACGCACGCGGGATCGCTGGCACTAGGAGGCGATTTTTTTTTTTTTTTTGTAGCTGGGTTAGAACCGCGACGAAGAAATATAAAAGCGTTTATATGTTACAGCGGTATACTGCCACTGAAAGACAACTTATAGAAGAAACTTGCTTCAAATGTACAGGTGGGCTAGTACGTTGATAATTATAGCATATGGCAGAGCACACCGGGTGAAAGGACGACATGAAACAAAGAAAACAAAGACAAGCGCTGGTCAGTTTCAGCCATTCAGCTCTTGCGTATCTCTTTTTTCTTTCGTGTCGTCCTATCACCCGGTGTACGCTGCCATATGCTACATAGAAGAAAAGCAGAACATTCCACAAAAAGAAAAAATCCAAACCTCATCTTCGAGGCAGTCGAGCAGAAGGAGAGAGACTATAGTGCAGTCTAATTTCGTGCACCCAGCTGTCGACACAATGTAATTGAACTCCTAAGGCGTCAGTAATTATACTCAGCTTCATCCGAGGGAGGGGGAAGAAAATTCAATCCGAGCACAATCTGCGACGTGGACTGATTATGGCTTAGAACTAAGAAAAGAACATCGATTAACTAAAATAGCATTAAAGGAAAATACCGGGGCGAGTGAATGAGCCGTGTCGCATTAACAAAAGCGAAAATACAAAGGAACACACGAGAAGGAAGAACGGAGACGACGCGGTACGCAGCTGCACGAGCCCGCCTAAGAACAAAGGAAGACGGTTCACGACTAAAACCGCCCCGCTACCACCCCCGCTGCGCATCCTAAACTCATTAAGATTTCCAGCTCCAGATAATGACGCCGCCGCGCTGAGGCTGACACCGAGCGCCGTTATATATAGCCAAGAGAGTACGTCTTGGTTTACACGACTAATATATTATGAGAGCTCGAGCACGTGTCCGCTATACCGGTATACGCGACGCCGTTAGCGAGTGCGTTTACCGGACGACAACTGCGAAATCTCCTGACGCTGTGTCCCAGACATCCTTCCGTGTGTATGTGAGCTCGACAGGTGATCTCGCTGAAAACGAGGTTTGCTACAGAAATGAAGGCGCTGTGTGTCTCGGTGAGTTCGCTGCCACAATGTGGCACCACCAATCCAGCCGCCAGCACTAACGCATTCGGTAATTCGCGCATGCGCCACCGCTATAATCAGCTAGCTTGCGGACAAACTAAAGCTCTATATCAAAGATTTAGCGCATGTGTCCGCCTTGCGGAGGGGGCGTTTACCGCATATACCGACAACGGCGGACGATCTCATCCTGCGACGTCTGCTGCAACCACAACCAACGTTACTAGACTAGGTTCTAATCTAGTAACGTGGAGCACAACGGCGCAAGCAAGACACGTCCCTTGTTACATGGGTGCCCATATTCTTACGAAATAACGATAATAATAATTGAATAAAAACGCTCCACGTCAGCTATTAACGTCGCTGGCGACATGTCACGCCAGCACGCAGAATAATCTCAATTATATGAAATATCACCTCGCTGACGCGCTACTAGGCGGCGCCACAAGTTCAGCCGCACACATTTTACGTCTCCGGAAGACCGAATTGCAATTCTCTTTTCCCCAAAGGGCCGTACGTTTGCCCACAAGCTTGGCTGCGCACGAGGCCACACATACGACACTGCGGAGTTAAGAATTTCAGCTTGACGTACACGCAAACGGAAAGGCAAGCACGGTGTGTCCAGATAAGATCGAATACGAGGTCCCGGTCACCATTTCCGATTGCGATGAAATTTACTGTAGGTCTAGGCATTACACCCAGAACAATGGTTACGCAGGTAGTTTTGCGAAAAAAAATTTTGTTCGCCTGAAAAAAAATATACAACTTTCGGCCGCGAAAAACGCTTTTCCGCCAATTTCACGATTTCTGAATTTTGAGCGCACCTAGGGAAAAAACGGTGCACTTCTTCGTCACAATATTTATTCCCCTTAAAGAACAAGTGAAATAAAATCTTATGAGTCTATTACTTCCCTTGCTTGTCGAAGCACTTTTGAAGAAAAAAATCACAAACTTGGCAAATCGCACAAAATACCTCTATTTCAGGAATTTATTGCTGCAAGCAAGTTAAAGTGAGGATAATAAAAAACGGTACATATTAACTTTGATACTTTCGCTCTCTTTTAAAATAACTTGCGTGGTTTTGTCGCGCTCCGTTTTACTTGATAATTGGGCTGAAACGTAAGTGATTTACCAAAAACGCCGAACTTTGAAAATGATTTTCTCAAAAAGGGCATTTTTAATATTTTTTAAAATCCCTCTGATTGAAGCCAAGGACGTCATCTACCATTGTGCAGAAAAAAACGTTGCATTATTTTGGTTGCTAACAAGTTATAGGGTGTCAAATGTGACCATGCCAGCCGAGCGGCAGTGTCGTTCGTTATGGGCTGAAACTCGGATATAAGTTGCTAAAAATACTAGTACGTGACATAATCACAAATCAGCAGCTCCACACCAGCAAATGCGCAGCCCGGTGTAATGGTTAAGCAAGCTTTGTCTTGGGATCAGCCGCTTGACAAACCCGCAGCAGCGGCCGCTCGATGCTGCGGGCACTCACATTACATGAGTACCGCTTCGACTGTGGATGAGCTCCGCTTGCGCGCCAAACTACGCTCAGAGGACAAACGAGAGAAGGAATGCATCACTGTGAAAGTTAAAGGCCGTTAAGTGCCAACAAATGTCATAGTATGCAACGAAAACTCTGCCGGCGATTTCCCAACTTCACGATCGACACCCGCTCGATTTGCGTGCGTAACGCGCCGCGGAAGGAGAACTTAGATGGGGAATCAACAATAATCAAGAGTATAAATAAATAAACTGCGAACGCGTGTATGCTAATGCGTGGAACTTAATCCAGAAGCTCTGCGTTCAACTCCATCTCAGGCCTTGGCAACACAGCGAGCTGTGAGTAAAAAATTATACCTCCTTCCGAGCCCCGTTCTTGTGGTTTGTTTGTTTTCGCGCACCTGCTGTTCTTTCCATATTTTTTTCCCTTCCCCGTCACCCTATATAGTGCAGGGTTTCAAACCATCTGTTATGATTCTGGCAGAGCTCCCTGCTTTTCCCATTTCTCTCTCTCTCTCTCTCTGGTCCTTGATTAAGCCATTTCTTGAGTAACTCCTAATTGTATAAACAAAAATGACACGTCAAAACAAAAAAAGAAGGATAGTAGTTCAAGAGCGAGCATTACTTTCTATTTCTCAGGCACTCATCCTCCGAAACGACGATGGCAAGATTAACACGCTCAAAAGCCTAAACAAAAAGACTCCGTCATACAAACCGTCGCTGCGCATTCATACATAATCTGTTCGCGCATAGCTTAGAAGGGAACGCCCTACTTAGCTACCGCGAATATATATATGGAAGGAAGAAGAAACAACAACAGCGCCAAAAGGCTGCCGCACGGCACCCTTTCGTCGAGTACGAGCAAATACTTAATTAGGCGCCGCTCCCTTCGCTGCCCTCACACTTTTTTTTGCTTTTTTTTTTCGTTCCTCGCCCCGCGTCCGTCCTCCCAGGAGGCAATTTAAAAGGGAGCGTGCCGTCGCCTGCAAGCCAAGAACGGCAAGCGAGCGAGCGCTGCTCGATAAATTACGACTAGGCTCACCCTCGAGGGGGCGCTTTGCAACGTAGTCGCGGCCATAACCCCCCCCCTCCCCCTCCTTCCCCCTTCCACCCACGCCTCGAGCCGCCACTTAAAAGTATTCACCTCTGACTCACTGTTTGCTCTTCATTTTTCATTCGCTACTTCAGTTTCTTTCTCTCGTATTAGTCTTCGTCGCTGTTAAAAACAACAAAACAAGAAAAGCAAACGTGCACGAACACAAACGCGTGCAACAACACATCCGCGCACTGGCACGCGTATTCGTGAACGGGAACACTTCCCAACGGGAAACAACGAAAGAAACAAACGCATTTCTTTGCTCAAAGAGCCTGTTAACGAACTTGACACGTTGCTGACAGCTTTAGCACGCGTTCCAACCTTCCTCCTCGCTACACCACATCGCGTCACCCTCCCTCTTACTCACTCACTCACCCCTTCCTCCCCACCCACTCGAGGGCACCACACAGCAGCACTCCATTTTGCTTGTCACACGGTTATGTTTTTTGTTCCCTGCAACGGCGCACATTTTTAGTCCGCCGCGAGCTCTTGCATCACGCTGGACAGATGCAGCGCTCACGACGCGCGCTGGCTCCATTACCAGCATTCTTTATTTATCTTTCTCGAAACAGCTGTTTCCTGCCATCTTTCATGCTCGCAACGCTTCACGCCGATTGCATGTTGTTTTTTTCCCCTTTCGTTTCAACTCCTTTCTCTCTGACACTTCGTTAAAGCGCGCAGTCATTATGTCCCACTAAGCGTCCCGTGAACTAATGAAACAAATTTACTTGCCCGACGTGTACAGCGACGACGAAGCGGCGAGAATTATATATATATATATATATATATATATATATATATATATATATATATATATATATATATATATATATATATATATATATATATATATATACGACGTTAATAGTGTTTCGACATACAGTCGCAATAAGTGCGGAATCCTGCAACTGCAAGAACACATATACACCCACCACGACCAGTATTGTTGTTGCAATTTTTCAACTGCTAACATAGCAATTTTCCTGGTATCCCTTATGTGGCTGCAAAGTGAAGCCCTCGTGGATTACGATGACATAACGGTGAGCGTTAGTGTGTTGCAAAGGTCCCTAACTTTCACCGACCGCTACGAGGGACGCCTGAGGCAACAGGGACGCCGTGGACTCATCATTTCGTTTCAGCACTTGCATATTACGCCATCCACCATATAGCTAGGATTATTCAAGGATTGTTTTGATTACAGACTCTATTAATTTCTCATCTTCGTTCCGCAACGAATGGCAGAGTGTGGCAACAGCAAGCTCCCCTCACCCTGGCACGCGAATCACGAAGAACAAACGAACGAACGCTGAAAATGCTTACACGTAACGCAATAAGCACTGCGTAACGCTTTAAAGGAGCACTGACACAAAATTTCCAAGGCGAGGTAATGAGTGAAATAGACTTATGTGGAGCCGTACACAACGTCTACGAAGTATCAAGGGCCAATATAGCCTAGAACATATTTAAAATCAATCTTAAAGTGCATGCCGCGCGACTGAGCGAGATGCGAGCGCTCCGCGACGCTGACATCAACGCGGGGGATGTGTAAACAAACCTACGTCACGAGTTTGTGTTGGCTGGTGGCTGGTTGTGCCCTTGCGCTTGTGCCGTGCTACCTGCCATTTCTTCCTCCGTGCCTGCGGCTTGGCGTGTGCTAGTTGTGTTCTCTTCCGCTGTTCGCCCGTCGTGCCCGTTGGCAGATGTTATGGCCCGCTCACGCTAGCGGCAAGCCTGCCGCAACGGCGCGGTGCCGCAGAACGTCGGCCGTCGCCGCACGCGCGAGAGCTGTTCAACTTGCACGGCAAGCTTCGCCGGCGAGGCATTCGCGCCTCCGAAAAACATGGCAGCACTGCCAAAAGCGGTTGTCGTCCACTTCGAATCTATCAAGTGGCCGCCGTGCGCTCTGTAACGTGTAAGTTCCGAACTGATGCTTCCATTTGCTTTAGATTCATGTCCTTAAGCTTCGACAGCAATGTATTCGTCCCGATTCGGCGCCGTTTTTGAGAGCAGTAGTCAAATAATCGATGCTGTAAGCTTAGCGAGTCGAGATGGGCGCTTCCGAATGCTCGGAGGACATAGATTACGCGTTTGTTAGTTGTTTCTAATACTCCATAGCTGGCGCCACTTGACTTGGTTCGGCGCCCAACGCACCCACGCTCGCGCGCCGCCTACGTCACAATTTTGCGTGTACATGTGGCCAGCTGTGTTTTCCCGATCCCCCGGAGGATGCTGCCTGGCTCGGTGCTCTTTGAAACCGAAACTGCGACTGGGCGCTCTAAAAACGTCTCTAAATAAATAACCGTCGCGCACTCGCGCAAACAAGGTTTGCAGCCGTGATAAGTGGATCATAAGCTATCTATTGGAACAAAAAAAATAAGGTGCAAAATTTTTGTGTCAGTGCTCCTTTAAGCACAGTGCTTAAAGTGTTATAATAAAGAATAAAGATTGAGAAAAAATGTCTGTGTAACTCTTTAAGGACTGCATGACGACACAATACTCCCGGTCTCAACATCGCGCCTTACAGGAAAACCACTGGAGTACACTCTTATCTCGGCCCGTCCAAGATAAGAATACCTAAGTGCGCCATTATTGGAATCGTTTTTGCAATCAGAGCACTCTCGTCGCCGGTACTGAAAAAATAAAAGAAAAAAGCACCTATATCTACGTTTCCTTTAAGTGGGCGCTAGCGCTTTATGAAGACGCACTGTTGCACTATACGACCTCGCTTAACGTTCCTTTGTTATTAGCCTTGCATATAGTAATCAGCCACGGAGAGCACGCGATAAAGACTCCGTGTCAATAAAGTGATCTTAGCACAATGCACACACTGGCAAAGACCTAATTGCATAATGACGGGCAATAAGGCTGCAGACGGTACTCGTGCACGTTACAGCTGATATACGCGTCTAAAGTCATGCGTAATATAGCGGCAATAAGATAGCCGGTTGTTCTGGCACTGCGCACACGTCATCTGTCCTTTGCGTAACACTCGAGTACCAAGCTCGAAGGAGCATGTTGTGTAATGTGCGGCACTCATGCAAGATGGATGCGCGGGCTGGAGGAACCGGATGAGACCGTGTTGAAGCCTATTGTAGCCCTTTGGCAATTTTTTTGGCTGACGTTGTTGGCACGAGTAGCCATAACGTTGTGGACAGAAGTGTTCCCGCCTGTTTCCTCTTCTGTGTTTAGTGTTTCCAAAAAAAAAAAAAAAAGCACGTCCAACTAATTATTGCTATCACTGCTGAAACTGCATCAACGTTTAGTCTTCCAACGAGCCCACCTAACCGCTTTAAGTAATGCTCGTATGTGGCGGTTGAACTATAATGCGCTTTAAGGGTCACTTATGTTAACAGTGGCCACGGTTGCTCAAGTTATCTGTTAGCGATGACTGACGAGATAACTAACTGCACGGCTAGTTAAAATCGGGTTATAGTTCAGCCCTAATGATCTATGACTCACTTTGTGTCACTGCGGATTCGTTCACAAAGAAGGCCTTACACTTCTTGAGAAAGAAATAAAATGCCTTTATACTTGACGGTAGACATTTTACTGAAACAAAGCTGTTGGCCGCCCGGCATCAGAGTTCATCAGCCTAACAAGTCACAGTAGCTATTCTTTAGGGAAGATAATTCGAGTTCGTAGCTGTAGGCGGGCTGCACCTTGTGTGTAGAGCGCATGTCAGATCTGAATTCTTGTCTATGTCATTCCCCCATCCTCCACCTCGCGTTTAAAGGGCCCCTAAACCACCAGAAGTGGAAATTTGGTTGTGGTGTTGCAGTTGTGCATGAGTCTACAAAGAACACGTAGCCGCGAGAATTTTGCGCAATGGTGCCGTGATGAAAGAGCTACACGCGTTTGATTATCGAAACGCTGCCCTCACTCGCTTCCTTTTCTTCCTTCGCTACGCTCAGTTCGTCGGCTCTTCTCTCCTCCTCTTTTCTCCTCACACCCGACAAGGAGGAAAAGCAGGGAGCGCGTGCACTTGCAAGCACACGAATAGGTTTTTGTGATGTCACCATTAGCGTCTTCTAGTGGTGACGTCACGGCCAACGCTGGCGATATCGGAAGGGCTCGGAGTAGTGTGCATCGATGCGTGCGCGGAGAAAGCTCGCATGAAGGCACCCTAGCCCGGAGAGGAGCGCGATTTTTTTTTCCTTATTTTCCTTTTATTTCTGGCGGCGCGCCTACGGCGCGTAGCACTGCCGCGTTTGGCACTGATGATGGCGACGACATTCTGAACTTGTTGCGTGTGCTTACTCGAAATCATAACAAACACATCGGAGGTGGTTTAACGAGCCCTTTAAGACAGCACATAGGACATGTTAACTTCCCTTCCCCTTAACTCCCTCTGGTTGCTATACTAAATAGCAATATAGAAAAGCAAATACAGCGCGCAGGTGATGTGTGCAAGAATGGTGTAAACAGATAGATAAAGCAAGCGGCAACATGTATGCAAACCACTTACGTCGCTGAGCCTGTCGCCGGAGGCGCTCCTGGTCTGCAACTGCTGCGTTCGGGAGTTGATGGAGGCGGGCGGCGTTTCTGGCCCCCCGGCCCCGGGGGGCCGTGAGTTTTCGTCGCTCGCCACGCGGGACGAACCTTTCCGGACCTGCACAGAGGACATACAAGACACGACTTTAGAAGATATAACCCGTTAAATCTGCGGCTACTGCTGCTAAGTATACACGCAAGAATTCGGGGACCGGCTGCTGAATTGACAGTGTAAATGAAAGTAAAACGCTCTGTCATGAAAACGAACGCGTGAGAGGGCCACGCTAGAACTATTTGTCTGCGTTACTCTTAAAATCTTCGTCAGAGAACTGAACTGGTTGATTTCGTGTATACCACTGATGCATGAGAGAGAGGGCGTTGCCATGAAATGGAACAACGCCTGAGACATCGGAGCCACTTGCAACTTTACACCTCTCTCTCTCTCTCTCTCTCTCTCTCTCTCAATAAATAGCTTGCCCGTGGCGTCATGGACGCAGCTTTTGAACGTACAGGCTCCACGAGGGCGGCTTTCATGACAAACAAGTTGCGGTTAACCTGCCTCGATGTGATAATAAAGTGGCAGGAACGCCTCACACGTGAATAATGAAAAAACCTGAATGGTTTTTTTTTTTTTATAACGTCAATGTGACATCGCAAGCGTCGCGTCCCCCCATGCTCGTGGTTGAAAACAGTGGCTTCAGTGACGTCAATGCAAACTATTAAGTACTCCATCAATTGCATCACACTGCAGTTCAGGACACCTGGATTCAGTGCTGCTACCCAGACATTCTATCCTGCGGCTTACAGCGTTGCAGCACCTTCACACACGTACGCGGAAGCACGGAGGCCACGCTGCGACTGCATGCTAACGAAGCCACGGTTCGCGGTCGGCGTGCTGCGTTTGCTCGTCGGCTCGACAGCAACGGGACACGCGGCAGCGCGCGCCATGCCGTTTCGTCGTGCACACACACCGTCAAAGAGGATATATAATACACAGAGACAGACCTCCGACATATACGCACCCACGCACACACGCAAAACACACGTAGTGCGGGAGTGCGCGCGCGTGGCATGCACATTGATGACGTACACGCACGCGTATACACACCGAGAGAGAGATGGGTCGCGCGTGTCCCGAAGTGCGACGCTACGCTCCACGGCGGTGAAAGGTACTACACGAACACAAAAAGTCAAGGTACACATACACACAAACCGTGGTTGGCTGCCACTCCGTGCGCTCACACGCGACCTCGGGCAAACACAGCGCCGCGCTATGGCGACCCTCTCGGTCGAGATAAGAAGTGCACGGTGCGTCCGCCACACGGAGCGCCTCCATTTGTTTTTTTCTCCGCTGTCGGCCATTTTGTATACCTTTTGCTTTCTGCCCCGCGCGCAACGTACTATGGGCGCCACGTAGTACATGTCGTCCCAAGATCAGCGTGTTTGCTCGGCTGGGTCACGCGTGCGTGCGAGCCATCGTGTGTGCGCGTGTATGTGCACGCATTCGTTCGTTGTGCGTTACAGCGGCTAGCCGCGCGAGTGTTTCATAGCTCTCTACCTTGTCGCTCTTGACTGGTGTTAGTCGTATCGTAGGCAGGCGCTTCTCTCTCTCTCTCTCTCATTTTCCACAACCCTCAGCTCACCCACATTCTCGAGTACACGTACTAGATAACGCGCGCGTAAGCATATATATTCAGAGACAGTGCCTACGCAACAAGATAATACGGTGAAATGCAAACTCGAACGCCAAATGCATTGGGTCACGCACGTACATAGCCGTCCCACTCCGCCACGCTGTACACACAAGCCCCAGCTATCAGCGACAATAGAGAGAAAGCGCGCAGGAAAGAGAAGCATTGCTTGTTCAAGGGCGCTGTGCTTTTGTCGGCACAACGTGCACGGCGCGCTCGACGCAGGAAGTATTCCGCGTGAAACAGGGTGTGGACGCTACCTATATCTGCGTGGTACGTATGCTGAGCTCAAGCTTTTCTTACCAACACTCTTTTGGGCAAATGCGTCGATTCGGCCGTTACAATGCCACTATGAATGAAGGGCGTCAATTCTTCTCCGATTTAGTATGGCTATACAAAAAAAAAAGCAAACAAGGAAAGTGAATATCAACACTCAGCAAGTAATATGTTTCTGCCCACCTCCGTTTCGATTTACCAGATTTATGCAATTAAACTGGAACGTGGTGTTTAATTTAAACTCTGCTGTCCTTGACTTCGCCGTCTGTTTCTTCGCATGGTTGTCATTAATAATAATAATAATAATAATAATAATAATAATAATAATAATAATAATAATAATAATAATAATAATAATAATAATAATATATTGCCTAGGATTCACCTGTTTATCTTGCTGATGCCATTTTGATACTCATTTTATTCGTAAAGTTCTGAAAATCTTGCGGCTGCAGAAACCGGAGGGTAAATGAGGCATAATAATCGCGACATTAAGAATATATTTTGACACAGTACAAGGTAAAAAAGAAAGTTGTCAGGATATGAGACCGATCAGTATAGACCACGGTGCATAGACAAACAGATCTCACTGCTGCCCAAGTGCATAGCCTGCATGAAGCGATGTGCAGGCTGTACGCGTGTTTAATATCGAGGCCATTTCCCTCCAGCAGCTTTTTTAAAATCTCCCTGAATTTAAGGGATAGCCCAGCTTTGTTCGATGGGGGCATCCGGCCCGCTTGGGATCTTTGTATCACGTGGGAATGAGGGGGGGTCATGGGATTGTATTACTGAACACTATGAAAAAGCGAAAGCCCCCACCCCCCTTCAATGTTGATGGAGCCCCCACAATCCTGACTACAAGCACCGCCCTCTAGTAAGTCTCTCTCGAAAATACGTAAACGCGATAGCTTGAAGCACTGTTACCCAAGTCGCTGCGCCTATCTCGCCTTCTTTATAGTCGATCTCTTTTGTTGTTCGTCGTTTGTTCCGTCCTGCCGTTAAACTACTTCTGAGCAAGGCAAACCCACTTCCGCTCCACGCTCAAGAAGGCAGCGGCTCCAGGCTTTACAATGCAACACAAAATTTCGCATTCAGCTGGGCGCACCGTGGAACCCGGGTTCTGCTTCCCACTTACCGGAACACTGCGAATCAAAACCGTGAGGCAACGCAGCAGAACTCCAATGCGGCGCCGCAACGCATTCGACACGCACACCGGCGAAACAGAGCAATCGGTCGCGGGGCCCTACACTACATCAATACTCCGTTTACTACGGGAAGGATAAAGTATAGGCAGCGGACACTTTACTGACCACACACACAGAGAGAGTACACATGCATGCGCAGGAGGCAACCTTGTACTCGGCGCACAATCTAACTATGGAGAAGCGAAAAAGAAGAAACAACCTTAAGAGAAGAACAAAGCAAACGGAAGCCTCGTACGAGGGCACGTCGAAACGAGATCGGCAGAGAATAAACAAAGCGGCGAGCGCAGCTCTCGCGTGCGAGCCGGAATTAGTATTCCGCGAGGGTCGCCGCTTCGCTCCCCGAGCGCAGTAGGCGTGCCCGCCCTGCCAAACAGTGGCGCGTGGCCCGCACCCTACACACATACACCACTACAGCTACCCGTGGAGACCACCGCTCGTTCTCGCGAAGCAATAACGGCGACGGGCAGCACAAGTGCCCCGGGAGAACAAGCACGAGCGTGCAGTACACACAAGAGGCACACGAAGAGCCCGGACCTCCATCAAACCAGAAAGACAAAAAAGAAAGAAGCGTTCTAGCAGCATCGCTGCGCAACGCTGCGACGTCGTCGGGTGTCGTCGTCGTTGGTGTAGAGAGAGCGCGCTACGCACGCCGACAGCATCTCGTAGCACCCACGCACGCCGCCGCCGTCAGCCACTGTTTGGATGGTTGGTTGGTTGGTTTGGGGCTGCGAGCGCGCGATTTGGGATTCTAAACCCGTACTCCCCTTTCCGCTAGTCTCGGTTCCTCCATTTTACGGGCTATACTCCTCCCGGGTTTTTCTCTCATTATTCGCTAGTTTTTTTTTTGTGACCGGGTTCGGTTCATTCCGTCGTACCGGGGGTTATATGAACGCGAAACAAACAGCACTCCAGGGACATTTCGCCTCGCTAGACAACACCCCCCGTCGGTCTCTCCTGCTCCGTCTTCAAATGGTAACGGTTCCCTTTTTTTTTTTCTAGCTCTTTTTCTTCATGTAATTGTTTTTCTTTCTAATTTTACTCTATTAAATAAAGAAAACCCACGTACCCGCGTATATAGAAAGCGCCGGCGTACAAAACGCGGGAAACGAAGAGTACGAAGCAAGCGACGCCAGCTCCCGCGTACCGCTACCAGCTACAACAAGGTCAAGAAAAAAAAAAGCGAAAGCAAGAAATGAAAAAAGTAGTTATGAATCCGCGCTGCCGCTCGCTAAAAGCAAGAGAGACTACGGGAACAGCGTAACACGGAGGGGCGGGGAAGCTATAAACACTCTTCATTTCGAACAAGCAGCCGGGAGGGGGGGGGGGGGGGGAGCGTACAGGAACGATGCACGGGGGGAAGGAAGTGCTGGAAGTAAAAAGAAAATCAGAGGGGGCAACATCGCACGCCGCAGCTTCATGCGGCTCACGTTTACCGGTATTACCCCCCTCCGCTCCTTCTCCGTACACCTCACGATCTTTCTGCGGCAGTAGTGAGGCCGGAAGGGAACTGTTATGTATGTGGTACTCGCCACGCACGTGCGGGAGAGCGAAATGTGCCGCCCGTGCGCGGTACGAGAAGCCGCCGCCGCGGGCGTGCGCGGAATTCTTTCGCGCTGCGGTGAAGCCGTGCGAGCGCTGCGAACCCCCACTCAATTTCTGTTCTCACGTTGCTTCTATTTTATTTTATTTTTTTAATGCTGTCGAGACTTGAACCCCGAGCTCGGGGACCCCGCTCCGCTTCGCGGCAGTTTCGTGATTTTCGAGTCGCGGCAACAAACCTGACTGCGGGAGAATAAACGAGACGGCGTATACGTCGACTGAAAGTGAGTATGAGACAGAGAGAGAGAAGAGCATGACTCTGCCAAAATGCGAGGTTAACTCGTGCCGGGGGAAACCAGTGGCGGACGAGAGAGAGAGAGAGAAAGCAACGGCAGCGAAGCGCGTTAAGGGGACGTGCAAAACCGCGGGTCAGGCCGAGCTCGCGCCCGGCTATATTGAGAACTCAAGGAGTGTTTGCTCCTTGCTGAGTGCGCGCACGCAGGCAGAAGCCGGCGGCCACGCGAGAGTGGGAGTGAAAAAAAATGTGATGAGAGAGAGAGGAGGAGGAGAGAAACGACGAGGCCCTAACCCGCGGAACTCTACGCCCGGGCGGCGTTCAAGCAAAATAAACGAGCTTGCAGACGGGTGCCAGGCCGCGCCTTTTGCTTCGCCAATGTTTCTCTCCCGCGGGGCAAAAGTTTCGCAAAGACGCGCGAAAGAGGAGCCTGCTCCTAGTCGACGACGTCTCCCGCGGGAGGCGAACGCATACACGCTTCACCGCTTATTCGTTTAGCGCGGCCGGCGCGCCGACAGCGGCGGTGACGTTCGAGTATTCTCTTCTTCGCCCTGACTAATAAACGCCCAGCCATTTACGTCTATACGGAGCATACTCCGTCTGCCCGCTCTCTCGGCTCATTTCGTTCCGCGGCGCGGTAAGCCAACTTTCGCACTTCTTTTATTCCGTATTGTCTTTGTTCACTGTCTACGATTAGTTCCGTTATTGACCCCCTCCCCCATGTATCTCAGGACAACTTGAAAACAAGTTGAAGAAAGTTCACGTACTAGGAAATCGCTTTACGTCATCGTTCGCGGTACAATGGGTGCTGCAGCCTTCGAACGGTTTTTCGCGAGAACGCTAGCCCTCTTCCCTGTCGTCCAGTGAATATGCGTATAGACAGCAGCATCCGTCACTTCTAGCGCAAAAAAACCTGTACAAGATAGCTGCATATGGGAATAGATCATGAGATAATATTACATTCGCGCGCGGGTGCGTACACACCGACATCAGCACACGAAACAAGACACTTTCCTTAATCCCACGAGGGATACTGCAACAGCAAGCCAAGCAGAGTCGCTTCTCATGATCGTCGCGGAAACCAGTGTAATTATAAATATATCTTTCACACCGCAATCCCCCTCCACATTCTGAGCAGAGTAACCGACGAGAGGGCTATTACCCTCGGTCATACTCTCGGCGTTTCCTAAAAAATTTATTCACTCGATGAATGAACCTCTCTACATAATCTACTTCATGCACTTGGTAGTGATTACTAAGGTTTAATTTATTTGAGCACCCAGCTACGGGATGTCCGCTGCGAAGCTGCTCGTAGACAGAGGCAAGCCGAGAAGCGAAGCAGTTCTATGGTACCGCCGTCCGCAGATATTGTCGCGAAAGGAAGGCTTTTTCTTCTTCTAGTGGTGTTAAAGACATTCTTTTTGGACTGCTCTTGGAGACGGACCCTCGGAGAAGAATTCGAGCCGATGGGAGGAAGCTGCATCCGGTCGGTCCCTTCGCGCCCCGTGTCCCAAACGAGCAGGCCCTTTTTTGCGGTGAGCGGACTCGGGGCCCACATCGCATCACACCACCAGAGACCAGTCATGCAAGTCGACGGGGTATGCCATCATTTTCTATGTTTTGTATTCGTTGACCAGTGTATTTTGTAAATTCAAGTTGTATTAGAAAAATAAACCCCCCCAATGAGTGTTCTCCGGAATCATCGTGTTGACTCCTCATCGCTTGCCTGTGCGGAGTTGCTCCCACACTTCTACGTCTCCCTGGTCTTCCGATGAGCTTAGCTTTTAACAACCCCGACGTTTCGCTGCAATATCATAGGCAAGATCGACAACCGAAGCACCTTTATAATTGTTTTTTAAATATAAGCGCGAGGTAAAACGGCTAATGAAGTACATTGCGGTGAAAACCTCAGCGCGTGCTGGAGATGCGCGGACACCGCGAAAAGCGGGCAGAGTGCAAGAGTATTTTCACGCAAAGACAAAAAGAAAAGGATGGTGCACAGACACCCAGCAAAAAAAGAAAAAAGTACCAGCCATCACTTCACCCGCCTTCCCGCTCACCTCACGCGAGCACACGATCTCCCGGCACAGTCCCCAGGGATGCCTGGAGAGCCAATGAGATGAGGCACGCAGCGTATAAAACCGTAGGAGGAGAGGAGGGTGTCACTACAATGGCATTACGGTATAGAGATAAAGCGTAGGAGAAGCGTAGGAGGGGAGGGGAGAGAGGGAGGAAGAGGTCGAGATGTGGTATCCGCGAATTAAAATTCCGCGGATATCCCGGGGAAACTCTGGCGCGAGGAATGCCGCCCAAACTATGCGCCGCAGAGGAAAAGATGCGACAAGGGCGGCACTTCACACGGGAGACAGTGAGAGTGAGTGTGTGTGAAACAGTGCAAGGTGCTTGGGCTACGAGAAGAGATCTGGAAGACAGCCCGGCTTGCAGAGAAGCCGCAAAAGAGCGAGAGAGAGGCAGTGGAAAGACAGGGAGGTTAGGCGGGCGTGAAAGTAAGAAGGAAGGCGGCGAGCAAGGCTGTGAAACGAGCGCGATTTTGGCAAGGAGCCACCCAAGAACGCGCACGTAAATTCCGGCGTTATTGCTCCCCAGGGAGAGAGAGAGAGAGAGAGAGAGACGAAGCAGCGCGAGGAAAGAAGGAAAGAGCCATTCGGCTAGAAGCATAAAAACGAACACGTGGCGAGTAAGAAGACTGTGCGGTGAAAGCAAAAGGAGAATACTGTCGGGCACGAAGATGCCGCCGGGAGAGGGACCAGCTGTAAAAATAGACCGCAACCACCACCGTCACTGTAATAACAAGAGGCGAAGAGCGAGCGAAACTTGTCCGCGCGTTCTTACACAAAGTCTTTCCTCTCGCCACCGCGTCTCATTCCTGTCGTTCTATCTACTCACCGCCCCGGCAATGTGGGCTCAGAGGAAAAAGCCTGTGAGCTCAAGAAAATCACGGAACGCTAGGCTCGCGAGTAACGTACCGTCGGCGTGTAGATAGCCTTTCCAACGCCTCCTATGCCCAGCTATATGTGAGAATGAAAAAAAAAAATTGAGGAGGGGGCGTAGTGAAAGCAACGTTCTAGGGAGGAGAGATGAGAATGGTAAAGTAGAGATAGAAAATAATGAGAAAGAAAGCAAAATGCAGCGGCAGCTTCGAGGTGGCGAAGTAAAAAGAGCGCCGACGCGCTGTGAAGGCACGAAAGCCGCCCGGGAATATAACGGTTCGGGAAAAAGGAGCCCGAGGCGAAATAGCCGAGGTGCTGACATATTTATTAGAAGCGAGGGAGCGAAAACTGCGAAGGAGGAGGAGGGCGGATGTGGGAGACGCGGTGGAGCCCCGGCTGCGTGCAGCCAGTCGATATATATCGCTTTACTTCCCGTGGCAGCGAGCGTTTCATTGACTCATCCGGCCGCTCGCCGCCATCTCCCCCAGGCCCAGCCGCAACTCCACCCCCCCCCCCCCCATCCCTCTTCCTTCCCATACTATATTCTTCCGTTGCCCTCGGCCCACTTCCGTATAATCACGCAAGGGTTGTTCCGCATCCCGAGACCCAAGCTTCCATTAACAAGTCTTAAAGGCCAACTCCGGCGATTTTTTGGCCATGTCAAAGTAATGGTGCTTTTATGTTCCTGAGGCGCTCCTGTTGCGGGCCCGATAGCAGGAATACTCGGCAAATTGGAGAATAATTTTAAATAAGCAAAAAAGTGCAACACCGAAACCGAAACCCAACCAAGTGTACTGTCTACGTATGACGTACACGTTGTTACGAATGAACCGGAAGTCGTGCAGGGCAGGCCGGTCACGCCGGCGCGGAGTATGAAAACTGTGACAGTCGGGACGACCAGCGAAGCGCCGGCCAAACCAACGCTGTCTGTCGCCTTGTGCACAGCAGACGCTCGCTGTAGCGGCCGAAGCGCCGAAGTTAGCGGTGCCCTCGGCTGCGTCACTTCCGCTGCCTTACCAATACAGACGTCACAGACGCAATGTTGCCAATAATTGTGGGAAGCCAGGAGGGAGTTTGCAGACAATCTTTAAAATTCATTTGCAAACAATCTGCGCATGTCTCAAGCCTGTAATTTGGCATAAATGACGGAAACGTGCAAAGGAACGTACCCAGCGAATTTCATTGAGATCCATCAACCTCGAAAAATCGCCGGAGTTGGCCTTTAATAACTTACGCCGCAGGCGAGAACAACAAGGGGGAAAGCGTAGATGCGCAAACTTGAAAACTGATCAACCTGAAGACTATACGTGAACGATGGCAAGTGCACAACACATTCTGCAAGTATATCTTTCGCGGTATCAGCCTCAAAACGGAACGGGATGCTTATATTTCATTTCGCTGATACATTATGCTGCGTAGCAACCAAAGAGTAAAACAACAAACGAAGCATCGGGTCGCTGGCGTGTGCATGCGTGCGTGTGTGTGCGTGCGCCAGCCCCAATAGCAAGTAAAATCCCCTGCCTTACAAGACACAAGCGCCACCTCTGTGAAACAGAGAGAAGATAATGACAAAAAAAAAGTTGGTTGGCGTCTCTTTTTTACTCACTCGCCTAAGGAGTCAAGGTCACAGTAGCGAGAGCGGTGTGCGTCGGTGAGCAATTCCTGTATTCTTTTTTTGTACAGACCTTCTTTCAGCGCCGTTTGTTTCACAGTGTAACCGAGAAAAGCCCGCCTCAACTAGTGAGCAGAGAAGAAAACGGGGATCGCGGAAAAAAGCAAAATGTTGAGAGCGAGAAAACAACAAACAATGGTTGTGCTCCCGTTTCTCTCCCGGGCTCCATCCACGCCGTCGACAAGCCACGGAGTATAAGGAGCATGGATACACTCTAGCAAAAGGATGGGTGTGCAGGCTCTTGGGGTGGTGTGAGGTCGCGAGGGGAACGCGGTCGGGCCGAGATCTCGGGCGATAAATCACGCCCCGGAACGAGAGCAGGCGGTAGGCACCGGTCTGACGACGGCGCGTTGCCGAAGGCTGCAGCAGCCGCCGCTGTTGCGAGATGCCAACATGCGCGCGGGCACACGCACAGGCTGGCGTTCTTCTTGGACGTCCCCTCCCACTACCTTGCCCTTTTGCCTTGTTCATCAAGTAGCGGGAGAGAAGGAAGAAAGGAACGGCGTGAACAGGCTAGGCTAAAGAAAGCAAACGCGAGGGTTAGCAGGTCAAGAAAAAGAGACGAGGGCATCTTCTAGACGAATTGCAGCAGAATGGGTCCGCTCAGAAAGTGTGCACATGTGCGAACATTGAAGGATATACCACGAGAAGGATATACAACGTAGCCAGGGAGGTGGTTTGGTGTTCAATGCCAACCCCCGAAATTTTGCATTTTGTACGTGCATATAGACGCACACATACAAATACCTCTGCCTTACGCTACGTAAACACGACACGTCGAAAAAAAAGAAAAAGAAAAATGAACGCCTCGCGAAGAACGCAATAAAAAGTGTAAACATCAAATCGAAAGCAACAAGGCGTAACTGCGGTCTCACGAGCTACACACTTCACGGAGCGTTTTCACGTCAGCGTCTGTCCGCGTTGCAAGCCTCAGCTGGCCTGAAGCGTCCAAATTCTTCGCTTTCGACCTTACGAAGCCATGAGGCATAGATGTGCTCATTCGCAAGCTTGTTTCTTTTTCAGACGTTACTTGCGATGAACAGCCATACTGAAGTAAAGAAAACGCGCCCAGCAAGACGACGAATAACAAAAATAAGGAAGTGATGCTGCCGGAGTTGCATGCACAGCTTGAAATAGTCTGGTCCACGCAAAAATAAAGCTCCCCGCATAGCGACTCACTATTAGTGCCAACAATTCCCGGCTGAACGCGCAAACACGCGTGGGCTTCGCGATAAATAAAGTGCGCCTGACCTCCTTCACTTCCTATACAGAGTGAAGAGGACACGGAACATAAAGCATTCAGGCCCACGCCGAATCCCAAAAAACCTCCGTGCGTGCGTGCACCAGAAACAGCAAGGAAGAACGCAAACTACACACAAGCACCCGGAAAACGGCGCCACGGTTAAATTTAGTTTTCAAGGCAGGCTCAGAGATCAACATGCAACGAGAGAGAGAGAAAAGCAAAACGGCCACGATTCCAAGAAGAGCTACCTCCCTCCCAACCCTTTTTATTTTATTACCCTTTCCCACACTACTTGATAATGCCATATTCCTCGCGACTGACGCCAATTAAATGCTGCAGCGTTTCCCGCGAGCATAAACACGACGGCGACGAGAAACGTCATTGGCGAAACCGAAATGGCAAGGTAAAGAACGATCTATCTAAAGTATATAAAGTATATACAGTTTCCCAGTAAATAACGCGGTCACATTTTAATGTAAAGCATTTCTTTGCAAGTAAACAACAAAAGTCACACACCCTTTCCTTCTTCCTTTCCATTGCCTTCAGAAGAAATTACGCTTCCCCGCTGAGCTCGGATGACACTTATGCGTTAGGAAATTATACCATCAGGGGTAACCTTTCATTTGTTGTCCTTTGAATCATTTGCCCTCTTGTATACAATACAATGCCTGGAAGGGGGGGGGGGGTCTTTTGTCTTCCATAAATGAACTACAAGATCGCTTATGAATATGAGGATTACGTTCGTGGTATTCTGCGTATCTTTAATAAAAACAACCAAGACGAACTTGAATTACATACAACTTTGACGCCACTGGGATTCGAACGCATAGCCCGAGCGAAACGCGCGACATACACCTACAGCGCAGAGGGCGCGCTGGCGAACTTAACTGGTTACTCGCATACGTTTAATTATCAACAAGACCGTCCCAATAAAGCGAACCGAATGGCTCGATTTTCTCGTTAATTAAAAACATATACGTATCAAGCAATGATATGACAGAGAGTTAGTGTCAACCAACAGATTACACTCAAAGTGCGCTACTTTCATCGGTGTCGCTGTTTGCGACACGGAATTGACACTACAGATTTATCGTCATTCTGCAACGTCCATTTAACAGTACAGTTACACCCAATGTTTCACAACAAGCTATGCACACTGAGCTTGACGGCTCGAGATGCTGACATGAACGCGCATAACTAACAGAAAACTCAAAATTGCGACTACAGTGCAGCACAGATAAGATTCTCCTAGAAAGAGTTCATATATTCGACGATTAATTCATTACTACTTACTAAGCTCTAAATCGAATTCAATTCCATTGTTACTTCCCGAACGCGCTCTATACACTGCTGGAAATGAAAGTGGGCAACTTGTTCCATGTTACTCGATGCAGAATTAACTGTGAGTGGACATTACAAGATCGGGCGTAACACTGCATGTTACATATCCTACACGATGGCCGGGGCCGCAAGACCACACGCTTCTTCTCTAGGCTTCCCACGATAAGCACTTTTATTTCGCTCGTCGCTTATCAGGCTATAACAAACGCCGTGTTTCCCCACCAAAGGTGCCCTGACTCACCCCCTGGTGTTCCTTAGGTGAGAAGACCACGTTGCCACTGTGAATAGGCGCATAGATATTGCTTTACGCCGGCAGGGTACGCTATACTCCCACAAGGAAACAACGCGTGGCGATTGACGTCTTTTACGAGTCACGGAATTCTTAAAGTATGTGTGGTTTTATACACAGGACCCACGCGTGCGTACGTGCCTCGTAAACTATTTTTAGAAGCCGCTCAAAAGGTATTGGCATCACGAAAGTGCGCGCGCTCTTCAAAGAGAAAACGACCGAAAGAGGCCAAAGAGCGCTTGAATAAATCTACTCGACGAATGCGTTTCACCAGGCGTCAACCGCCCCCCCCCCCCTTTTGTTTTATTTTTATTATTACCATTCGAACACCTGCTGAGCACGCACGCAGGTGCCAAGCGTTGAACAACTAAACAATCAAAAAAAAAGGAGAGAGAGAGAGAGAGAGAGAAATATCAGCGCCGGGGGTTGCGACACCCCTGACACGACCACGAACAGCTGCGTGTACGACAAGAGGTCATTCGCGAGTACATAGTACAAAATGCGGCCACTGCATGCCGCGCCGCTCGACAAAATAATTGCGGGCGTTTAGGCGCGCAACGGGGTGTAGAGATACATAGCGAAAGACGCCGCGAGAGAGAAATACGTGTCGTACGCACGCGAGCGACGGATCATAGCTGTGTGCCAAAGGCTGCAGGGCGTACACGGGTAGATGCTGTGTGCGTATACAGTCTTAATCACACTTGTCTAGAGCGGTCTGTCGCCGTCCGCAGCTGCCAGCTACAAACTTCCGTTCATGCCTGAATTAGCGCAAAGACCTAGCACGCCGCAGGACGATGTTTGAGTGGACCTAACTGGGCTGGTTGGTATACATCATTAAAGGGGCCATGACACCCAATTTTCGATCATCTGTGTTATGTGGATGAATCCTTGGGCATTCCCAAATAAGCTGGCGAAATTTTAGCGCATTTGGTCGAGCACTTAGTTTATAATCGAATATTTGTATAAACACGCGAGTGGCCCGAGAGTCAGGCAACACTGGTGCACTCGCGAGCCGTGACGTAACAAGCTGCTAGCTGGACAAGCGTCTGCATTGTGGCGAACGATATTGTTCCGTGGTCGGTCAGCTGCACGTTATAACAAGATATGTTAGCTTTCTTCAGCTTGGCACTGAAATTGAACGATTTGCAGCGACTGAAACTCTGGCAGAGGAGGATGGCTCCGTTCCGTGCTGCACATGACGTCACACGCGGCACGGCAAAATGGCGGTGGGCGGCGTTTACAGCCGGCGACATCTTGTTTCGCACTGAAATATTCTTTTACGGCCCACTTTTGAAATCTGTACAGGCTAATAGACCCTCTACTTCTAGTTTTCGCTGGAAACCACAAATCTTTGGGCGACTGTGTCATGGCCCCGTTAAGACGGGAACAAACACGGCGGTGACAGAACGACAGACAGGGGCGGTGTGTCGTTCTATCACCGTCCCGTGTTTATTAGCGCTGTTTATTCCCGTCTTAATGGCTACGTTTGGCACCATTACGGCATCGGCCTCTGCATAGTTTTGCAAGAAAGCGGCGGCTTGCCGCTATAGACAAGTGTGGTTCTGACTATACGAGTATTCGAGAGACGCAACAAGGGACGGCGGATGACAAACATGCAAGGAAGCGCGAGGGTCTGGCATTGCCGAGGCAGCTTTCTGCCAACGGACGTTTTTGTTCAACCATAACGAGGCGCGAGGCATCCGATCGTGTCAGCTGCTCTCTAAAAGGATGCATAGCAAAAGAGAAGAGTAACGAAATTAAAGAAGTTTGTGCGCTGATGCGTATACGGCTTTGACGAGGCGTCTATAGCGTGAATATAAATGGCGGTGCTTGCTGAATGGCTTGAAAGCCTCTTCCCGGCGCTGGCACTTATAAAAAAGAGATTCTGAACTATTTCGAGGTCGAAAGAAGAAGCCAAACATAAGTATTCGGCCTTTCGAGATGGCCTTCCCTATCAACGACCTGACTTGTTCTCACGCACGGCCTAAACTTTAAAGGTATCGGGAACATTGTTCCACAAAAGTACAAATAAGAGCTAGAAAAAAAAATTAAGATGTGCTTTTCACAGCTGTGAAACAACACTCGTCCAGCCTGAGCTGTTCAGGTGAACTGGGGCTTAACAACAAAATAAGAAAGAAGACGTCTTATTTGCATTTCGACAGTGCCAAGCCCAGCTGAGGAACTATGAGATCCCAACAGCCACCAAGCAATTAATCCTTCAAGTTAGGACAGCACCCCCACCGGTTCGTCACGGCAATCAATAGACTTGTTCCAATGTGACCCCCCCCTCTCTCTCTCTCTCTCTCTCTCTCTCTCTACTGTCGAAGACAAGTGACTATAAGAACAAGGACTTCGTAGTGCTTATTTAAACGATCTAACCGACATATGCGTGCATAACCACATCTACACAGGCACATCGAAACAATTGGTTGAAGTTCGGACCGAGAAGAACCACAATGTCCGGTAATGCCCTTCCTTTCGAACTAACTGAGCCACCGACACTGCGAGGCACGGCAACCAGGTGTCACTCGTTACATTGTCTTCAACTGTACTGATACGTTGTCTTTAGCTGCACTGACCACACACTGCGTGCTCAGCACGCGCCGCCACCACGCCTTGTACAGGAGATCAGACAGGGCTACCGAAAAGCGGTAGGACGCCCGCAGAGTGCGCATAGGAGCACGTACATACAGAGAAAACGGGTAGCAAGCATGCAAAGCCAGGGTGCGTCGGCTTGTCAGTCAGCGGGCAACCACACTACTCCGCGGGAGTCCACTATATCGGTCGGGAAAGGCAAAAGCGGCGGTCTCTTTCCGATAGGACGACCACGGAGCCAATTTCAAGGATCCTATCTACCCGCAATCCCCCCTCCCCCCTCCCTCCCTCTCAACGCTTCCATGCGGTGCGGGAGCAGATGGTCGGCCAAACGAGGAGTGCCGCACACTTGTCCGCGAATGCCTTCGGCGGGAGGAGCCGCCCCTGGAGTGCAACAAACCCACCCGCTGTTCTTCGTTCGATAGCCCGTAACGGCTCAATTCGAGGAGCGCGTTGTAGCCCTCCCGGGAGAGTCCAAGCGACCCGGCCCGATTGCAGCCGTAGTCGCCGCCCCTGCTGCTATTGCTATCGTACACAGAATATATACTACGTAAGGATTCGACGGGGAGTAAATTTAAGCGCACGGGCGCAGCGCTGAATTGCACTCGGACGTTCCTTCTTCAAATGGAGCGTGCACAACCTTGGAATAGGGGAGGATGTCGAAGTACAGTACCTAGTTGGGCGAGTCCATACATCTACGTCTTCACAGACAGCGCGAAGGAAATAACAATAAATAGAAATGAAACCGACAAAACACAGGCACCTAAGACAGACAGGCGAAAACAAAAGAACAAAACCAAGTTCTAGCTCTTTCTAGTTGCGCATAAACATGTTTCCCCGGAATCGCATCTGAGGATGTCGCAAGCTTCGCGTGTCAACTTATATGCTGCGATGCGAGGGAGAATACGTCACGAAATGCCGGCGAATTTCGTAAGAGACCGTGATTGAGCGACGACCGAAAACAAACACAGCTAGAGAAGAAATGCCACGTCGATAATAAAGTGTCCACTGGTGAAGGTACTGAGAATACTGTGATGAAATTCTAGCTGCTATATACTCTCGCTTCGACAGAACTCCAGAGGACGACGGATTCGTATGCGCGTGCGCACAACCGTAGCCCTCTGGGCAATGTCCATGTTCGCCGAAACAGCGCTAATTATAGGTTGTAGGCAAAGCAACGTCCAAATTAACCTTCTGCCCTGTCCCCAATTGAATTTCTTCAGCCCATTGCTCGAACACTTAATGGGTATAAGGAACGCGAGCGACGAAATTCAGGAGAAAGGAGTTACCTACGTCATTTTGTTCATCATATCCCTTGACCGTTCAAAAACGGGCATTTACGACCTGAATTTTATGTTGTAGAGCAGCTCGGTGAGAACTCCACTCAAGTACCGCAGTCCTCACAGCTGCGACACGATACATTGCGCATGCGCAACAAGCACGTAGTACAGATCTGGCGGCTGCGAAGTGAGCAAACGAATTTAACGTTCCACAAGCAACACACACATGAAAAAAAGAAAAGCTGGAATCCAAATTCATGCGCAACTGCCGTTGGATCCTCCTATAGTCAGTCAGTCATTACCTATTCAGACATCCGCCTGAACATTCATGCAACATTTACCGGGCACGCTCCAGCTAAAGCAGGAGACCACTGACTCCGCAGATAATATTCACACATTCAGACTTTGTTTCTTTGTTTAATGGTTTGTAATGGTTTAATGGTTTGTACGTGTGTGTAGGGGGGGGGGGTGTTAATGTAAATTTGCATTTCAGTTCTACCAAGCCTCACTCTCACTTCCGCCGTAGGGCTTTAACTGCGTATATTAGACAACTTTCAATCGAATTCACAACCAGAATATGAACGACTAGCAGCGGACATCGCAGTCGTGTTATCTGCGTCAAGTAAAGAGCTTTCAAAAGGACTAATTATGCATACGACATGAAATATAGATCTTCCCGGAAACAGGCGTTTTAAAGAAACTCGAGTGACCAAATCGAGGCATTGACGTAAATGCGTGAATCACGTTAGTATTGCTTTCAAACGCGTAGTGATGCTCAATTTATGAATAATTCGAACATACATTGAGCTGGGAAGACCGCTACTTTGCACGCCTGCAGCTCTGAACAGAGACAGGAACTTAATGGTCCACTCATAAAATTCAATAATAAATTGCGCGTTTCAATGTGTTTCCAATGCATTAAAGTACATTCGAAACATTTTGTGCTTGTATGTGTACATGTGTACATTATCTACCTTACCTCAACACATGATTGATTATTAAGGCGCAAAGCAGGACAAACACAAGAAAGGACACGGGACGGAGCTCAACACATGCACTAAACTTTCTGATTCATGTACTGCTAGACTGTATCTGCTGTCATGATGTATGCCATATTTTGTGTATGCTTGGTTTAGTGGCAAGCGACGAGGAGTGGCCAGTGCCGTACTAGTAACGCCAACTCCTCATTCATCACTTTAATTTTTGTTTTAATACGTAAATAAATAATCTGCGAAGAGTCAACCAAACTGTTACTTTAGAAAGCAATCGATTTCATTCAAATGTGCTGAATACGGGTGTAATTCATGAGCAGTGCACCCCCGCCATTGCGAGCCTCTCTATAACGTGGGTGCTGCTGCTGCTGCTGCTGTTCACAGCCTCTTTACACTTTCTTAATTCAAAGAAAGCAGAGATCACGGTACCCAGCGAGCAAATAACAAGTGTGCGAAAGGCGAACGCTACACTTCAATGAACTTTTTATGAAATCTAGATAGAGAACAGGAAAAGAAAGCGAAAGACGCATTTCGATGAGTTGCCGAGGGGGCTCATTTGCATAGTGACGTCCGCCCGACGAGCGCCTTTCGCACGTAAATGCTAATTTGACCGCGATTAAAAAAAAAATGCGGGAGCACGCAGTGGTGACCTTATGAAACTGAAATGCCGCGTAAAAGGTCGGCATCAATGCTCCCGAGACTATGTATCGTCAGCATGCTGTTGGTGCCCCAAGCGGCCTATTGGAAAAAAATAATAATAATAAAGCAACAGCGTCTGTACTAAACGCGCTTGCATATTGAAATGGACATATGCGACATGGTATTCGAAAGAAGGAAAAAAGAAGACTTTTAAGGGTTCGTTTTTCTTTGTTAGACACAATATTAATGAGACCGTAGGTCTCATTAACGGTATTCTATTCGAAAGAGAACTCTATCCTTCGACCTTTGTGCTGGGCTGTAGTCGACATGAACACCCCCCCCCCCCTTTTTTTTTAATTCCGGAGCAGTTTGTGGCGAGTAAGTTGAGGTTTCGGAAATAGTTTGGGAGTCGGACCCTTCAAAAACTATTATATATGTATATATACCAAACTAAAACTTGGAGAGCCATCTACAGCAGTGGCGTAGCCAGAAATATTTTTAGGGGAGTGTGATACAACACCGGCAAAAAAAAAAATTAATAGAAGAAAAGGCTGCGGTCAAACAAATAACTTCTTAGTAAAAAGCCGGAGGGTTAGTTGCTTCGTTCCCATACATAAGAGTGGGAAGGAGGGGGAGAGGGGCTCTGCAGCGCTCAGAAAGCATCTGAAGGGGCCGGGGGTGTTGACACTGACACAGCACCTCCCCCTCCCCCCCGCTACGTCCCCAATCTGTAGTGACTAAAGCAGGTTAGGCAAACTGCGATATTACGTTATATAATCAAGACGACGTTCAGCAGCACATTGCTTAATGTTGAAAAAGCGTCAGGCCATCATAGATAAATTGCAGTAATACGCGCATATACCCAAGAGACAGGTTCGTTTTCGCGATGCAATATGACGTCATCCTGCCCTGGTGAGATCCGCTTTTGCTCTCGCCGAACGTCTGCCGCACGCGCGAGCACAGATAGAATAGCAAGCAAGAGTATAACATTAACATCTTTACGAGCAAGCCTTGTAACCGTATACTGTTTCACATCGCCATCAAGTATTCCTTTACGGCTTGACGTCATCATACTGCCGATGACGCCAGGCTCTCAGCTTCACGAGACCCAATTTTAATAACAAATTAACGCGTTTTATGTTTCCCAACCTTCGCACTTGGTGATTCAATCTGGCGGGATCAATCTTGAGGTTAAATATAGGCGCGCGCTGGCAAATTTTGCGGAGAAATTGCGTAAGTACACCGGCGGAACTTGTTTAATTATCTGTTCTCAGGCGGTGGGGCTCGTCTTTCCACATCCCGAGATCTCTATAAGTGGTTTCTGTCTCGTGGCCTTTATATGGTCCCCGGACACGAGTATATAAATGACACTTGCTAATGTATGGCATGATTTTACGCGCGAGAAGCACCTGGTTGAGTTTCAACAACTTAGACACAAAACAAAACAAGAAACGGCAGACACTCAGCTAAAACGGATGCTTCGGCGAGTTGGAGTTGGACTAGGAAAACTAAAACAGCGCAAAAAAGACAGAACATCGGTTCGCCTTTCTGTGTGTTTTCTGTCTTGTATGCGCTGTTTTATCTTTCCTAGGCAGACGCTGACCAGTGTTCATTTTTGAGCGAGATACACGATGACATCGATGTCCAGAGTCCCAAATGTGATGCAACGGTTAGGCCAGGCTTCTTTTTTTTTTTCCTTCCATTCCAAGCGGGCGTAACAATCAACCGCAACGGCCCGGAGCGGTGTCTACATGCCGCCGCGTTAAGACAAACGCACGCTAGCGTGTCGAACCGGAATGCGGGCGCACACAGGACGCATGCAGCGTGACCAGACCATGTTTGAACGAAGTCGGTCCTGGCAGTACTATAGTATGATTCGACTTTATCTCTTCGGCGTAGATACATGTTGACGCACCCTGCTTAGGATGCCTATCGTATGCGCGCCTGCGTAAGGCGTGTGCGTACATATAAGCTCCCTATAACCCTGCTCAGATCGCGGAGGCGCCCAGCATCTGGACGAAACAATCGAGGAGGCGAGCAACGCTTCCAAGCAACGAGTTCCTGCGCACTGGAGCCCGTCGCGATAGTGTTCAAGAGCGCTTGCTCGCGATCAGCAGTGAGGTAACCAAACCATCAGACCCCCTCTGATGGCCGCAGCGCGGACAGGTGACAACTAGTCAAGATTCTTATTTCTTTAACGTGCACCTCAATTTAAGCACGCGGGCCTCTGGCATTTTGCCTCCATGGAAATGCGGCCGCCGCAACCGGGATACAATCTCGCGAACTTCGGTACAGCAGTCGAGCACCATAACCACTACTAGAACACCGCGGCAGGTGGTCTATACAGTCAATCTAGTATAGAACGCAAAACCGCAAAAACTCGGTCCGCCCCAAGCAATACGACGCAATCGCCGCAAAACAAGCCGCGCACGCGTGCGCACGCAACGTGGCGCGACGGCTGTCTGACACCTGCCCCGTGGGGGGACGCCGTCGTCGTCACGCTGTAGAGCCCTCGGCCCGCAAACCCAACGGAAACCCGCCGACGTGCAACAAAGCGCGACAAACTCATTCGCGCGTGCGGTACACAAACGCGCGCGCCAACGTCGTCGGGAGAACGAAGACGAAAGACGGTATACGACTACATGCGAACGCGCTCAGGCACGGCCGACTGCGGAGAAATATACGCGTGCGGCCCGGACGGAAGTGTGTATCGACTATTTTACGGACGGGTCTCGGTGCCACCGATATTAAGCTGTTAACATAGGTGTGCGCATAGAGAAGGGTGGGAGGGGGGGGGGAGCCCCCTCCCCCGGTCATCTAGGAGGAGGGGGGGGACAAAATCTGGCTTATACTTTGACTTAGTAGGGGGGAGGGGCGCTGCCATGAAACCCCCCTCTGATGGGGAACCTTTCACGCGCCTATATGGCTGTTAACCTTGCCGTTTTGTATCTCTAACAACTGAACGAACAGTGATACGGTAGACGCATATGTAAACGGTTGATTTGGTGCATTCGACTTTTCATTACCGTATTAGTTCACGTCGCGATGCGCAAAAGTAATGGCATCGCCAGTGTGTCTTACGTAACATTGTCTACACTAAGCTATATATAGGCAGGTGGGAGGTCAGTGTAGCAACAGAAAGCAAACACTATGGGCAGCCACACTCTATGACAGAAATAGAGAGAGAGCACGTGTTGTACCCTTGTCGGTAAGTCGCGATTTGCCGCGTAAATTACCACGTGAGCTCTCTCTTGGGTCGCACGACTCTCCGACGAGGGCATAATGATCTCCAAAGGAAGTTCGCGAGCCTTTTTAAAGGAGTAATACACGTGGCAAATCAAGGCTGCTTCGCGAAGAACAAAAGCGTCGAAGATTCTATGAACAAGCACCGTGCAGGTTATGCTGCGTTTCACAACAATATATGATTCAGCAAGGAGAGAGAAAGTGAGAAAGAAAGAGAGAGTTAGCGTCATTCTTTACGGAAACGCTAACTAGAGATCTAGGATGAGCAATATCAAAGTGAAGTATCTTTTCACAACATCAGTAAAACAATTCTCGCCCTTCAATGTATGAGGCTATAGATAGGCCAGGAAAGACGTAGTAGCGAAATACGGGTGGCGACACCGCCTTGCAGTAGTTTTTCGGTCACCTCGCCACGACGTCACGAGCAACATTGGCTTTTTGGTGCGGACTTCGAGAAATGGGAGTTCGGTCTTCACTTTGTGCTCAAAAAACCAATAGCACGCTTTGTGAGTATAAGCATATCTTCAGTGTCTATTTAAAATGATTAGCGAGAAAGTGGGGGAGGGTAAGAGATTAACTAGGTGGCACTTCGTTCTGCAACCTTACTACACACAACGTCTGGAATGCCCGCACATGACACCACACAGATGGCAAGGTCGACACAATAAATAAACCACCCGCTCCCACGCAGTCGGCACACACCCACTAAAACAAGTCACTCACTCTATACGGAGAGTCGCGACGCTGCACGTGTTCCAAATAAATGTAATGGGTGCGGCGCTCTTGGGCAGCGGGAAGGGTGTACAATACCACAGGTACACAATGGGAACATGGCTGCGATCTTGTGCGCTCAGTGTTTACGGCGGTGTGTACAGCGCGAAGAAGTAAAAAAGAACGATAGAAAGAGCAGACAGAAAAAAGTGCTCGCGCCGTCTGCCCTTGATATTTTTGCAGACATGCCGCGCCGGCCTGGGTGGAAGAACGAAGCTTCGCAAAGGCAGCATTCCGTCGCAATCAGAACCGACGTCAATTAAATACCCTTTGGCTTAATTTCGGCTACTATAGACGTTCATCAATCAGTCAATCGAAGCCACATTGTCCCTTCCATCCGCAGCGCGCGCACCTCTCCTCTACCTATAATTAACTCCGAAAAGTGCACTGAACAATGGCATCTTCAATAATTCTCGGAGTTTATGAAGTCCAAAAACCACGATATGATTATGAGGGACGCCGTAGTGGAAGGCTGCGGAAATTTCGACCACCTGGGGTTCTTTAATGTGCACCTAAATCTAGGTATACACGTACTACATGGACCTCTGGCATTTCGCCTCCATCGAAATGCGGCCGGGATTCGACCCCTCGACCTTCCAGTCAGCGGTCGAGCACCGTAACCGCTAAACCACCGCCTCGGGTCACAGAACAATCGCATCTTTGTCAACCAGCGACGTAAAGGAAAACGCATCTGCCTAAACATGCGCAGGTACAGGGGCCAGAAGGGGGCGGAAACTTAAGAAGTCGTGGCTGCCAACCGACTGCTAATCTTGCAACAAGACATACATGCGTCAAGTACGAGTTTAGACTGGCCGCATGCCTCGTGCCAAGTCGCTAGAGTATTTTTCTCTTTGAGTCACGAGGCCGTGCAAAGCCCGAGCATTTCCATGGAGGCATTCGTTCACTGTGCCGAGCTAAGCTGGGTGAACATTTTTCGTCGCGTTCCCCTTGACAGCTGTCGCAGTGCCGGTGATGGAAAGGAAGACACGGAGATACCGCTGCGTGGGATGCGCTGCTAAGCCTGGCTTTTGTGGATCGCGTCCTCTAGTGAGCGGTCATGCCAACGAGGACAAGACGAAGGATCGCTTGGTGAAACGTGAGCAAGCACTTAAGAAACGAGTCCCGTGTATACATACACCGAGGCTCTGGTTTCGCGCAGCCGCCTGACACTTCCAGCGCGTATGTGCAAAGAACGCTTCTTCTGTTTGCCCACTGAAGTCGAGCTAGTCGTCAGTACACGTTGCACCATCTCTCAAAGCAACTCTCGGTCCGCCCGTCCGTATACGTTCTGCAAAATACGGTCACCTCAGTTTGACGTTCCGTCACCGGCTGTTATCTGAGCTATGCAGGCAGCTGCACTGTTCGCACCAACAGATAGCTGCTGCTTACAGGGTAGCTCGTTGAACGATTACGAAACTTGTGTGTTTGTGTGTGTGCGCGTTTCTACTTACCTCCCTCCCTGCCTCTCTCATTCTTCTCTTCCTTTTCTGTCTCCTCTTGCCCCTTCCCCAGCGCAGGGTAGCAAACCGGATAATTATTTTCCGGTTAACACCCTCCCATTTCGTTCTCTCTCTCTTAGAAATATTAGCAGCAATAAAGCTTTCACGAACGCATATAAACACGCTTACGGTGGTGAGCGGTTTAGAACACGGCATCAAGAACGTTCGACAGAACTTTCGCGTAGCGATTGTTGCGAAGCGCTGCGCCTCTACTATGCTACTCCAGGAACCTATAAGTTTAACCTCTAGACTACTTAAGAAAAACTGGTGTATCCTTCGGTCGACACCGAACCGCCTGTGCTCAACTTATCAGTTTTCGTGTAACCACGATAAAGAATCCGTCTGCTCACAGAGTGTTTCAACGTAAACATACTGGCGTCTATTAGCTAACAATCCCTGCTAATCACGACGTGATGAGTAAGTACTTGTGGTTACGCGACGACGTTCGCGACTACGCAGCGCTAGAATAAGCGGCTCTACGGACGGCCACTTGGCTTAGTTTTCTCGTCGTGACGTTCGAAAGGAGTCACTTTTCAGAGAGGGTTGTAGACTCCCAAAGCCGAACCTTTCGATGCATTTGACCTCGTTTAACGATGACACAGCGGACGCCGCAGCAGCGTGCTCGATAATCGAGCTAGCCCCGGTAAGGCAAAGGCAAACAAACATGCGACACAGTGGCTCTTTACCCAAACCCATCCATCGCATGAGCCGACACGGTTTCGACCCTTCCTCGACCGAGGAAGCAGCAGCAGCAGCAGTGACTGCGGCAGCGGCGGCGGCCCGCACAACTCACCCGTTGGCGGCCACCGACGAACGCGGCAGCGCCAGGCGTGATCAATAATCCACAAGGGCTGGCTGGCTCGCCGCCCAATTCCTACATCCGCATCGTCTGCTTCTTTCTTCTCACAGCGAGGGAGAGGGAAGGATGATGGCCTCTCACGTCGCGGCGGGAAGCACACACCCGCACGCACGCACTGATGGTTTTGCCGCCCCTCTCCCAAAACACAAACGCTCCAGAGAGGGGGAAACGATCACAGGAACCTCCACCACGCACCACGACACACGGCTAGAAGTTGCAGCAACGTAACGCGCGCCCCCACCTCGCAGTGGTACAGGTAATCCGTGTATGGAGAAACACTGCGGAGAAGACACACCACCACTACAAGGAGGACGGCTTCACCACGAAGACGACGATATGACTGCGGCTACGAACGCTCGGAGTGGAGTGAAAGGCCTAGTCAGGGAATAGGCGCGCCGCGGTCTGCTGCAGCGAGACGGACCAGCCGCGAGCTGCTGCGCCCTGGCTCGGAACGAGAACCCGGCGCGGCGACGCGTGGTTCGACGATCGACCGCGAGGAGCCGCCACGGGACGGCAACTCGCGACTGCGACGCTGGCGCCGCTCCGTGAACGACGGTGCAAACGTGGAGCGAGCGCGCGCGCGCGTTACGAAACCGAAACATCGAAGCGAGAGCGCCGCGGCGCTACCCGTTGCTTTCGGTTTTGAAATCCTGTAGAGTCGGAAAGCGGTGCTACGAGGAGGCGCTGGAAATTAAGAAACACTTATTGTTTTCCCAGCTCAACTATCTGTTTTGATTTAGCACAAACTTGGAACCCCTTGCTCTTATCAAATACTCACCTAGACGCGACAGAAGGGAGGGAGATATAAAGACGTGGTTAGTTTCTGTAGCGGACAAGAAATGTCTGAATGCATTCTCACAGGTCATCAATTCGCCATACTATCCTCACAACACGAGCTTTCATGCAACGTGGGTACATAGCATCGGCTCACGGCCGCATGGCGCGGGAGTTAGGGTACTTAGCTCACAAGGTTAAAGTAAAGCGTCAACGTGTCACCTCTCCCGTGATGTGCCTACTTTCGCCTCCAGTGGTATCTCTCTCATATTTCAACCTATCAACGCGGAGAGAAATGCCTCTTAGCCAGATTTCACTCCGGCCGACAACTCTACATTCCCTGCGTGGTTCTTTAGTTTGTTCCGGACAGCTAGATTCAGAAACCGTTCATGTTTAAGGAGGTATGGTAGGGTAAATGGGTCTTCTTGGTTTCAGCTTTATATCTCTGGAACTTTTCCACATTTTATTGTGAAATTTAGCGAGCTCAACAAGAAAGCTTTTGGCCTTCACTGTGTGCGATGTCGACCATGCAGCTTTTGTTACTATTTTGTACTTAAGTACCAAATTTTATACAAGGCTGTAAAATTGAATGTACCTTTTCTCAGTAACCAAAAACAGTATGACCATAAAATCTGGCACGCTAATTCCACCAGGTAGTGGCTTTAACCCCTAGCTCTAAAAACAGGTTCCTGCATTTATCTAATACACACACAAAAAAAATGTCCTCACAAGTCACGTACCGTAAGAGAGACTTTCCAATTAATTATTTTCTTAATTATAACTCACACAGTTTTTCAAAGTTTTAGGCTAAGACTATTTGGAAGGGATGTAAGTATCATCTGAGAAAATTTCAGCGCGATCGGTCGGACATCTTTCGAGAAAAGGTACACCAAGTTTCGAAATCAGAAATTTCAAGCAACTGATCGCGAGAAAAAACACGCCTTTATGTTTAAGAAATAAAACGCACGGGAAGTGCCCACAACATAAATCAATTACTACGCTAGAAAATCATTACTGCTGTGAAAATTTGCACTCAAAATGAAATGGTTATGAAAATGGTTAGAAATGAATATACATAACCGATCTAGCCATATTTATCATTAAAAAAATACATTCATGCAGAAAGGATGACGGAAAACAACATGCAAACAAACCCTTGCACCCGTCAGGAGGTGTGGTTTTTGGCGCCATTTCTAAATGGCTCCGAGCATTCCTACGCATTCGCCAATGCACGGTGTTGCTCCTCAGAGTGTGTATTATCCTTCAGCAATGAAATAAAAAAAAAAATCACTTTTTTGGTCCACCTACCCTACCATAACCCCTTAACAGGCAACAAAGACACATCGTTGCGGTAAACAGCGAAGACATAGAGCAGAGTGGAAAGCTAGAACACAACAGCACCAAGAATAGATAAGTTGTTCCAAAAGAAACCGTTACAGGAGCTCAAACAAGCGAAGCGACTTTCCTGCGCAGTCCGACCCATTAAAACGCGCACCTTGAGAAGCGATTGGACAGCCAGCCGTTCTACCCATTCTAGAAGCATCCGAACGAAGAAAACAGTCCGCATAAAGAAAAACACCCACGAGCACGCAACCAGACTCGCACGCACTGAAGAAACACGACTTCTTCGGGGATGCGTAAACGAAACTGCCATGTAGGGGCCCGCGTAACTCTGCCCCGAAAAACAAACAGCCCGACGAAAGAAAGGGAGCGACTGAAGTCCAAAGAGCACACAAAAGAACCACCGCAAACATTGCGCTATCATACGTACACAGTAACGCGGAACGCCTTCCGTTCGTCGTAATCACTCGCAGCGTCATTAAAGCGAACGCTGCTTTTTCTTTTCCGCGTGTGAACCACCCACCGTCCCGTTACGACTCTCGGCATAGATGGGCCAGTGAGGGCAACGCGAGACGGAAACGGGGCGTGAAGCGCGAATTACGAGGGACCAGTGAGACGACAACAGAAGAAAGAAACGGAGGGAAGGCAAACAAACGAGCGAGCTCTGGGAGACGGTAAAACAAGCCCCGCTCCGAGATAATGAACTCGGGAGCCCCTTGCGCAGCCGTTAAGAGCGTCCTTTCGTAACTAACGGTTCGTTTATTACTTCTTTTTTTTTTTTACTCCCACTTACGCGCGGCTCGGCCGGACCCGGCCACGTCATGAACGCGCACCGTCGGGAATTGCCGGAGGTGCCGCAAACCGATTGTTCTATAGTGATTTTCCCGATTGCTTCCAGCTTTCAACGCTATATACTTCAGTGATCAAAGCGGGGCTGGGCTGCGATAAACAATGCGAAGCCGGTCAGTCGAGCGGCTCTCACAAGATTACGTATCGTGATCATCTGATACAACTCGCTGTTTATACATGCCTGTCAGGACTCTTTTTCATTACACTACATGTTTGGATTCTCATCACACTGTGCATCACGCTGAAGAGGTCTTCTTCTTTTTGTTTTGTAGGTGACCTACTGAAGCTTCCTTACCACCCATTTCTCTAATGCTACTGTAATACCGCCGTAGCTTTCATTTGACACTAGTGAGTGCAGTAACATGCCTGAATTCCCATCGAAACTACAAACACGCCGCTACTCAGCACTTCAGAATACACTGCATATTCACTTGAGTTCGCTACGATGCAAAAGCAGGAAACGCAGGCATTAGTCGCGTAGGGTTGCGCTGAGTGAACTAATATCGTCGAAGGAATGGAAGGTTCGCGCCACAAAACACTTAACGATCGCGTTGCTACCCATATATTGACGCAAGATACATTCAAATTACGCGCCGCAGCAGTTGCTACGCCCTCCACGTTGTCTACGGCGTGCGTGGGAAACAGAGGAAGCAAAGCGTCGATGGAGCATGCCAGGATCACCGCTGACAACTCAGGCACGTGCGAACTGCACGGGACAAGAAAAGAAGAAGAGGTTCCGAACTCTGGTGAACAAGGGGAAGGCGTTCCTGCAGGATAGACATAGCCATTGTTTTATCTAACTTGTTTGTTTATAGGGCACAAGTTCGCCCAGTTTAAGCTATTAATTAAAGTGTGCTTCTTGACCTTTGCGTGACAATATGTTATGACAGCAGGTAACCAGAACGCAGCGACGGTCACTGCAATGACAGAGCCTGCGCGTCCGCACGTGCGTATGGCGGTTGAACTTTAAAGCCACAAGATGGCGCCATCGGTGCAGCTGCTTATTTTTCTATACGAAGATCGTCTTATTTGAAGTATACAAGACAAGAGGCCGACATAAAACAATTTTTTTTCTAGCCCCGTTATAAAGGGGACGCTCATAGCATCCATCCATCCTTTACACCTCTATCCAATACTACTCCGTGAATGATCATACCGGAGAGTCGGACGCGAAAGTTTATGGGACAGCGATATCAGATTCGTTAACTCAGAAGCGTATGATGTGCGAACTTATGGCTTAAAAGGAAAGGGCACAAATGAATGTTTGTCCCGGAACACGTGTCCCGTGGCCTACCGCGCGTACACGACAGGCTTAAAAACCTGATCTCGCCCACATGCTTTCTCTGCGATGACATCGCCTGTCGCTACTGCCAAATAGGGGAAGCGCGGTGGAGATGTGTAGCGTTAAGAAATGACGCGCTCGACAGGGGCCAGAAAGACGCCACGTCGTCACGTAACGCGCCCCCGAGAGGCATCTGACGCCTGACAGTTTGCGGTTGCTGCTATATACTTCACGCTGAACGGACTACTTTGACGCCTGCAGTATATGAAGGCGCGGCGCTTGTCTGCGCGGCTCGCGAGAGGCAAGCAAGGCGCTCAGCGCGGACAAACGCTGACGAGTTGCAGCAGGCGGCCGCCCGTTTAACGGTTCCAGGGACCAAATTAGCCAGAGCGTGCGGGCGAGAGCGACAAGGATGAGGGTCAAAAGAGGATGAGGAGGAGTGCAGCACGCAGGCAAGCGGTAGCGGCGACGTCGACCAGCACGTGCGGCGTCTCTGTTGACGTTGAAAAAGAGGCAACGGTACGCGCCACAAGAACAGCAAACGCCTGCGGTTACCGTGCGGCGGCCGCGAATTCCTAAGACGCGTCGACGAGGAGCGCCAAGAACGTCGCCAGAGAGTACGGCCGAGAGCATCGCAAAAAAAAACCGGCGCAGCCCGGCTTTACACGCCTGCCTGTCTGCTTGCCTACGAGCCACCGCGAGCCGGAAGGAACCGCGGCGCTTCCGGGGGCACTGCGGAAGCTGGGTGGAACGGATGCGAGAGGGACTTAGCCGCCACGGGGGCAACGAGATAAATTGGAAGCTGTAGCGTCAGACGCGAGCTTTCGCTAGACAAGGCTACGACCTCAGTGTAAACAGCTAGATGTCTCTTTTCATCTTTTTTTATCGTATCTCCTTCACTAAATACAGACAAACGAAGGCTGCTGCTCAAAACTGCAGCGATAAAAGAAAGTGCAAGTAGCAGTATTTCGTCGAGATTAAAGGGACACTAGGAAAAAAAAAACGATTTTTCGCATATAGAATTTTACAATACCGAAATCACCACTCTTACAAAGAGAAGGCTCTTGGCAAGCGAGAAAACGAGCAAAAATAAAATACAGGTGGCGACGCCGCCTTGCAGTTCCCGCCCAAGCTCGCCGTGACGTCATAGGTGTTCACGGAGTTCGGTTAGAGCCTACGTAACTCCTAATCGGAAAACATGAAGTACAATTGCCCTCTGAGTGGGCCACAGACCTAGCATACCAAGTTTCAGAAAATTTCGTCGAGGTAGCGCGGCAGAAGTACGAATAAAACGTTTTGAAATCCGTGACGTCATGTGCGGAGATTTCGGCGCGAATCTAAAAAATGATACTTTGACCTTGATTTTTTCCTTCTATTAATGAGGCTATGACGGTGAAATTACCGACAATAGAGTTTTCATAGCATAATTTATCAGTCTAAACTGATTCGTTCCTTCACTTTAGTGTCCCTTATAAGAAAGTCCCACGATCGACAAGGCTACGACCGTTTACCACCCCCCCCCCTCTCTCTCTCTCTCTCTCTCACTCTTAGCAAAGCCCCGATGAAGCAGCAATACGGACTCGCAACATATTCCTTGACATTCTAAATGTAGCGTTGCAGATAAGGCTAACGTATTTAAGGACACCGCTACAACTGCGCTATATATAACCTGTAATTACAGCGCCGGACGATTTCAGGATTACAATGTGGTCACGAGTGCTTCGGCCAACGGAGACAAATGCAGGATGTCATCGCTCAAGCTTGTACATCGCTTCGAAGGAGGTAGGATAAACGAACACGCGTCACCAACCACCTTCTACGTCGAGGATCGGTGTGCAAAAAAAATTTTAAAAAAAAATGAGGAATTCAACCAAAGACAGTGCTCCCGCCGTCGCCCAAGAAGGGGGCAAAATTAAAATGGACGAACTGCGACATTCATCGCGAAGACTTTTCAACTGCGCTAACAAAACACCGACAAAAGAGGAGGGAAGAAGACGGTAAAGACTGCACAGGCAGAGTCTTTATCGCAGTTAAAAAGCCTCTTAAGATGACAAATGAGCTTGGTTCAACCAGCTGTTCTTTGTCTATGTCATCTTTCGCACATTCAACATTCAGTTGTGAATCTGCGCACGCCCAGTCTTCTCCCCTCCTCTTTTGTCCATGTTTGTTGGCGCAGTTAAAAAGCCTTTGCGATGAACGTCAACCAAATAGCCCGACGCCTACCTCCTCTGCGACAAGCCGTTAACGTCTCCATATAGTTAACATCCTGGGTCAGCGACGACTCCGCCAGTACCGATAAAACAGACGAGGAACAGCGCCGTATTTCAATGGACGGAAGCTAGGATCGCAGATGGAAGTTAAAAGAAAAGAAAGAAAACGGAACATCCATCAGAGTCGCCGCTTATCGAGCGCAGGTTCCATAAGAAGCAGTGCTTCGACCGCCAGGAGCGCCGCGAACAAGAACGCCAATCAACGCGTTCCATCGGTTAGGGGGCGAGGGTGAATAGAAGGTGCAGGGAGCGAAGAGGATGAAAACCACGGGGCTAATTGCCTTCGTGCACGCAATCCACCAGCACCACCCGATTTCCTCTTTAGTACCACGCTTCTTTACTTCTTTTTTTTTTATCGATTCGTTAATACGGCTGGGGAGATGGTGGCTGCTCCATCACCTCGGAGCACAATCTCATTCGCGGCCGCGATAATGTGCACCGACCGCTATGAAAAATAAGGACCTGCCAAACCAGAAACACTGCGCGAAAGGAAGATGAACCTCATCAGAACAACTCCGCGTGCGAGGCGAATAAAAATGTAGCCGAAGAAAGCACTGCAGACCGGTACAACACACAAACGAGAAAATAAAAATTAAAAAAAAAAAACAAAGAAGGTGCGAACAGCGCGGGAAACACTTGAGAAAACCTTGGAAAAGCGCGCAGAACGTGGGGGCATCCTCTGTGAGATGCGTGCTCTGAATGAGTAAACGAGAAGCCGCGATGAAGTACGTGAAAGAAGCTTGTTTGCTCTCAAATAAAGACGTTTCTCTCTCTCTCCACACCGCTGACAGACAAACCTCAGTATAGGAGCGGCAACAACATGGCTCGTTGGGCTGAACATACATTACAAAAACAATTTTTTTTTTCACTGAGCAGAATGCGTGATGGAAAGAAGGAACAAGATAGGACATAGCGCACACTTACAACCAAGTTTTATTGCTCGGATGGCAGGAATATATATGCAATAGCGTTGTGGTGAGGGAGCATAAAAAAGATGTGCGAAACTGCTCACAAACACTAATTATAAGTTGGTTGTAAATTTTGTTGTAAGTGTGCGCTCTGTCATATCTTGTTCCTCCTCTCCTTCAAGCCTTCCGCGCACTCAAAAAAGTTTTTCCTCTCAAGTATGGCAGCGGCAACGACCGGTAAGGAAGCGGAGATAACGCGTCCGCTGTAACTTCACGGCGCGTCTCTTATTAGTATACGGCCCCGCGGTTTCTCCACGTTTTCTTTATTATTATTACATTTTCATTCGCGCCACATATCGCAGCTAGCTAATGCGTGAACTAACGACACCCAGCAAACTATACCGCAACAAACCACTGAGGCCCACAAGCGAACACAATGGCAGAACCAGCAACGGTTGAGAGCGCTAGGAGCGAGGGAGCGAGAACGGGCGTTGTTTTATGCGCGAGCCGAACAAAAGGGGTCGTGAAGGCGTGTGAAGGAGACAGACACATAGAGACAATGCCGCCGCACGCGCACGCTTATATAGAGCTGAAGAGAGCGACAGAAGGCCGGTCTCTCTTACACGAAGCGCCGATCGAGGACAAGGAGCTTGCCGGCTCGTCCGGCAGATGGGGCACATTCCTCCAAAGCCGGCAGCATCGATCTGACACGCATCCCTCCCGGCTCTTTTCCTCCGACGACTGACTGTCTTCTCCCGAAACAAGGGAGCCTCCTCCACAACCTCCTCATCGCGCGCGCTTTTCTCCCCGAGAGAGATGGACTCTCTTCCGCGGCCCGGCAACAACGCTATCACTCGGCTCTCCACCGCTCTCCCTTTCTCATCCCCTTTTTCTTTTTTCTCTATCTCTTCCCCACTCTCGATGGGGTTCCCCTGCCACAGAAACCATACGAGAACGCGAGGCGCCAGCGCCGCTCAGCTGAGCTCCCGAACAGCGGGTTCGCGCTCTTTAGTGGCCCCTACTCCCGCCGGAGGGAGCGGCTCTCGCGCGCTCCCGCAAACCCACTCGACGCAATCCTCCCCACCGACCGAATCGCCGCTAATTCTCTCTCCGGACAGCAGCAGCAGCAGCTGCTGCTGCTGCGGCCCGCGCACCTTTTAGCGGCAAGAGATTCTCTCTAATGAGGGCTAGCTAGCCCTCGCTGCTGCCCGTACTTTCGCAAACAGGCCTGGCAGAGCGACAGAAAGGAAAAGGAGGGGCGAGGAGGATGGCGCTTCGCAGCACGCGAGGCAGGGCAGAGATTCGGCACCAACCCCTACCGCTCCTTTGAGGAAATGTTTGCTTTGGTCTGTTTCCGTGCTGTTCTTCAAATGAGCGGGAGTAGGGGGTGCAGAGGGGGGTTGTTACGCGCGCTCCCCCTCTCCGCATTAAGAAGCTTAATGTGTGTTCTTTTTCGCGCGCACACACATCGTTAAGATGAGCCCGAGGACTGGGCTATTCGAACGATCGGAAGAGAGATGCAGTGCAAACGGGGAACGCATCCCCAGTCGTGCAGGGGGCAGCGAAAACGCAATTACACACGCGAAACTAACCTTACACGGACGGGCCGATGTAGAATCAGCGGGCTAGCATTAAACGCGTCAACGCCTGCGAAGATTACTAACATCGACTCTAGAGGGGAGGGGGGAGCTACTGCTGCACGCCAGAGAAGGAACGGGCGGCTATTGGGGCAAACCGAGAATTGATCGTCGCGATGACTTCCGAATGCTAATGGTGCCGGAGCAAGGACGGCGAAAATGCGTGCGATAAGTGATCGCGCTGTATAGCTACATCGGGGTTCCTTTCCGTTGAGTACACTGAAAGCGACCGATGTTTGCACGATATTTTTGTGCTGCTTGCCGCCCCGAGGGACACCGGTTCTTCTGAGGCTACACGTATCGTGAATGAAAGAGGCACGTATGGTGCGGTGAAGATAAGGACACACGATAAGTGTTTTCGGCATCCTTTTTTTAAACTTAACATTAGGTTACAAGCTATACGACAGAACTAGATCGGCTGTTATTACTTCACTTGATACATTCCCCAGCGCTTCATCCATTTTGGCAATTGACATTTACATTTATCCTAAATGATCCAGTGACGATCGTAGACACTTCACAATCAAATCGGTCTACTACAGTTTTAGAAACGCGAATGCGGAAACAGCCGAGTATTGTAGCACAATCCTCTTGAAAATTAACAAAATTATCCCGCACTGCGGAGTAATAATGTTAAGTTCCCGGCAGTTAACCAACACTGTTGGTTACTATTGGGAATGGAGCAAACGCACAAGACCGTTAGCGCGAGCGATGCAATTACAGCTAATAACTTCCAATTATGGAAGCTATTCAGCTGGCGGTACATGTGATCCAGCTGGCATCCCGACCCCTTACGTATGCTGGCGTGAAAAAGGAAGGACACATTAGGCCTCATCGATATTAAAAAAAAACGCAGGTCGTTACGGTGCCTTTATTTTACGACGCGACTGCTTATACAAACAGCGCCGGAGTAATTTCAGTCGCAGGCCGTAACGAAAGCACAACACAGTAATAACGTTTCTTCCTGAAGTGACAAAACGAACCTTCGCGCGGATGGCGCAAGATAATGCCTCGTTAGAACGCCTCTGGAAGCGCCGTCTCGGCCGTGGTGTTATCTCACAACGACCCTTACAGACGCAGAGTGGGCAGGCGAGCAAGAATAAGGCGAGCTCAGCACGACGGAACATTCTGCATGCCGACGGCCCGTGAGCTAAACCGCCTACGGCGCTACGCCACCCCACTACACACAACGCCCCGAAGAAGTGTGACTCGTCACCAATTACAGGCGAGGCTTTTAGATAATGAACATGCTTTAAGCGACGGAAAGAGGGCAGAGTGGGTCAGGGAACAAACGTGTGTTAAGGACATCTGAAATCAATAAGACATTGGCATGGGCAGGGCATGTAGCAAGAAGGCGTAATAACCGCTGGTCATTAAGAGTAAGATTACAAGAGAAAGGCAAGCGCGCGAGGGGAAGGCAGAAAGCTAGCTGGGTAGATTAGATGAGAATGTATGCAGGGATCACGTGGCCGCGAGCAAGCACAGGAGCGTCTTAACTGGAGAAACATGGGAGAGGCTGTTGCCCCGCAGTGGGCGTAGTCAGGCTGATGATGATTTTACCCTGTTCTGAAAGGGGCTAACCGGGCGAGACAATTGCCTGCAACCCACAGCATCAGTACCGCCATCATCATCACTGGCCCTCCAGAGGCGCCCTATTCCAATGCACGATATGAATGCCGCTGCCACGGAAGACTACAAAAAAGGATGTCCAGGCCAAGGGACATACATGTCACCGGAAAATGTTACACGAAATTTTCCTTTTGCTTGCCTCTTAGGCCTTGAAAGGTCAGTGCCATGAATTGTGCTTAAAGGCCAAAGCACTGGTATGCCTGTTAAAGACTCAAAAAATACCAGAAGATCATTTTATTTCTCGGTATCGAGCGGCGATCAAAAGAGCAAAGCGTGCGTTCGAGTAGACGTCACTGTAATCGAAAGACCGCCTGTTCACTTGCCCTTATAGAAGCTCTCTCGACATTCTATTCAGCGGCACGCCGTCTTTAACTAACCTTCAAATAAAGTCAGTTCGAGTTAACTCCGACATTTCAAACAGTTCACCTGAGAATAATGACATCCAAGGGCCCGAACGTCCCTCTACAGCTGACTCCAAGTATGCATTAAAAAAAGCCACGATCAACGTACTTCGCAATAGCATCACGCTGAAACGAGGCATCAATCAGGCATACGACGACTGTCGGCCAAACGAGAGCGCTGCGTCACGCGCCGTTTGACGTACGCGCGCAGACAATGGCGCACGTACGTATATCAGCCTCACAAAAGCGGAAGAGTGTCCTACTAAAACTACAGGAGGGAAATCTGGCGCTGTGATCGTTAACCTAATCATGCGAACGACATGGTACGGATATGCCTTTCTTACGTGCATTTGGACTCTCAGCCTTCCTGTGGCATATTGCGCTGTTGTATTTCTAAATGTCTAAACAATCGTATTCTGCTTAATGAACGAAAGGAACACGTCTCTACACACACGCATGACCAACGAGAATCGTTGCATTTAACGCACACTGAAACATAAACATTGATTGATTGATTGATTGATTGATTGATTGATTGATTGATTGATTGATTGATTGATTGATTGATTGATTGATTGTCGCAACAGAGCGTTCAAAGGTGTTCCTCAGATGATCAATTTTGCTTCGTCAGAGAGCCGTTTGAAGCCAGGAAATGTAAGCTTATTAGAGAAATCCGATGTAGATACTCACGGATTGAAACGCGAAAATGCAGGGCTATATAAGCAATGAACGTACTTTCGTTTCCAGCTAGTACAGTTCGGGTTATATCAGCGTAATTTTGACTCAAACACTTCCATCAGAGCCAACGTTACCTATAGCGGCCAGATTTGCAGCGACATGACGCGGTTATCCCAAGCACTTGCTCATAGCAGTCGTGATACTAAAAAAGAATATGTCGCGTTTCAATACGTGAATATACTGTGTGCCATCCGCCGACCATAACCGTGCGTGCTGGCTCAAAACCGCTACACGTTTGAGCTGTTTCCGTAGACACTGGCGCCACATTTCACTCTGGTGATGTTTGCGGGAAACAATCTTATGATGAAGAACAGCGAACTAGCTCTCGCCTTGTTTAGGCTCGTCCTGGCAGGCTTGGTCTTGGTCCTCGGGGGCGTTGGCGAGGAGGCCGGCGGGTGCTTGTCGTTGCAGTTGATCTTGGAGTTGAGCAAGGGCTCCGGAGACGAAGGCCGCGTCTCCGGCTCCCTGCTCTTGATCGTGCTCTGCGACGAAGAAGGAAGAAGAACCATTAACCCATGCACTATGCATACACTAAAATAACGAGGTTTAGTAAACCATTCAATAAACGCACTGCACTCAGCGGTATAACGCGTTACTGGATATATTTGCCTACATAGTGAATGATTCGATTACATTTAGTAGTCATCCGCATTGAAACGGGGCGACGACAACTCCACCGCACCTGTTTGAATAATCACGTGTTACAGCATCTATTAAGGTCTATAGCATTCGCGCTTTCTCTTTACGATTTTTTATTACAACCCCTGTTTATCCATCGTACTATTACGTATGCATTTAATTACTCCAGCTCTGGTGGCATCATGAGTGCCGACACACGCCAACTCGTTTCAAAGCTACATGCGAACCTCCAGAGTAAAAATATAAGGTCACATGGCTTTGTTATACGCTCGTGGATCACTTTCATGTTCGGAATATATATACGAGTTGAGCATACTGTACGGCATCCACTGTTCGTATACCCTTTACAGCCCTTCGTTAAAGATTCAGCACCGACATCAACTCATCGCGACAGCATATAGAGCACAAAACCTCAATCGCAACGTATAGTACAAAGCGTATGTGCAGCGTTCTCAAAGTGAAAAGGCTCACGCATGCCCCTATATCACGAAATCCAACGGCATGCTCTCGACAAGATACGGGAAGCAAGGCAGAAGCCTATTTGCAACCAACCGGGCGCCTAACGAGCGGTATTTTTTTTTTTTTCTTTCCTACTTTCTCGGCCCGCCTCGTTGCACCGGACTGCATTGCGTTCGCGCCTCTCAATCGCTGGATCGGCGCCAGGCGACGATTAATCTCGTCACGTCAACACGTTGAACGTCGGCCCCGAGAAACAAAAGGCGACAGGGAACGAAGGCACACAGCATGTGCCTTCGTTCTGCAACGCGTCGGTCGCATCGTATGTCTTCCATCCAACCTAACGAACCGAGCAGACAATTATTAGGCCAAGAAAACCATTGGGGACACCAATTGTTGTCTTTAACTGCAGCGCAGTAATTATGATGTAAATTGAAATGAATTAAAAGCGGACGAAAAAGCACCTTTCCGTCGGTGGGTTCCGACACCAAAACATTGTAAGGAAAGCATGGGACATTACCTGTTTTAACCTAAGTGTAGTAGTTATGTCGTAAATTGACATTAATTAAACTGCATAAAAAGCACCCTTCCAATTCGTTCGTTGTGGGGTTCACCTTTAAAAAGAATTTTTATTTCCTTCTATCCGACCTGACCCTCAATAATCCGATGCGGTATCAACAAATATATGGTGTACGCTCGAGACGATTAAAAAAAGAAAGAAAGAAAAACGGAGGCCGCCACGCTTTCCACTCCACTCTAGACGAAAACGAAAAACATGTTTCGAAACGCGCGGATGGCAAAGACCCCCACGCGCTCATACCTTTTACGAGCGGGCATTCAACATCGCTCGCTCGCGTCTTTAAAGACGTCATCCCAAGCACTCGCGCGAGCGTGCGCAGTAAAACAAAGCGCGTGCGACAGCAGGTCCCGAGAGCTCCAATAACGCCGCAGGTGAAGCAATAATACCGGGCGCCGACAAAAATAAGCAAGTAATAAAGACACGAACTATTGACTAGGTGGAAACGGCAGAGATCCGACTTAGACAAAGAGGGAGAAAGCGCTTAGGCCTAACGGCGAGCGATGGACACGCTTCCCGCCAAGAGAGGTAGTAAAACGCGCGCACACACACACACACACACACACACACACACACACACACACACACACACACACACACACACACACACACACACACACACACACACACACACACACACACACACACACGCGCGCGCGCGCGCAAGCAAACAAAACTAAAACAAAACAGTAGCACCCCCGAGGCACGCTCTAAACCGACACGGCACACAATGCGTATACATTACACCACACGCGCCTCGCGTCAGGTGCGATGCGCACGCGCGAGCTCCAGCTAAAACAACGCACACGAAGCTATTGACGAGAAAACACAAAGGTGCAAAACAAAAACAACTCTCTACACGCGAACCAGAGTGTATACGCCAGCCGGAACGCCCACCGCGGGGACAATACAGGCGCCGGCGGCGCATGCAGCCGACGAGTCTGTGCAGCTGCGTCGTCGAAGCATCTCCCCTCCTCGCCAGCTACTAATTAATGAATGCGCTATGCGTGAGCCTAAAGACGCCCCAGGGGGAGGCCTAGAGCGGCTTGTATAAGCGTGTTGGCTCGTTGAGAGAACGCGGTTGCATTAGGCGCATTCAAACTCGCGCCGGCGGCTATAGTGTATATGCGGGGGGATGTATACGTGTTGGGAGTAGCGCGGCGCCCTTCGACACGCCAGCGATTATACGGGATGCGTCGTCGTACAGCAGTCAGGTGTGGACAGATGTTATGCCTCTTCGTTACATCGTTGCTTGTAATAAAAACAGATAGGAGAGAGGCGGGATGCGAGAGGAGGGGGGAGAGGGGGCGAAGCGGGGCGAGATTACGGGGTCTACTCAGTTTATGCACCGCCGTAACCTGAGCTCGGGGTGTTGTTTAATCTGTGGCGATACCGATCGGCGGCACGCGCGCACGTACACGTTTCTCGCTTACACAGTGCGGCGCCTGATTGTACGCAGCAATGCATGAGCGAAGGCAATTAAAAGAACAAAAATTATACGGCGATACGCCAAGGCTCGTGTTTACTGCGTGCTAGAGCTTCCTTTCAGTGCTACCGAGCTGCAGTAAAGAAGGAGCTGTTGGAAAACAGAGGCTAAGCTGCGGGAGTTTAAAGATGCGAAGAATGAGAGAAATATCAGTCTTGTATCGTACTATTGTTCTTTTTTTTATTTACTCAGAAAGCTTGCCCTCAGGCATAGCAATTCGTGGTAACAAAAATGCACGTGCAAATTTGCTTCGTGTGTATAGACTAACAGTGAACGGTGGAACGATCCGCGAATCCAGCGGGGGCAATCGGGTGGTCGGCCAGGCCTGAGGCCTGTCACACAGAGGTAGCGAAGACTGCTTGAATGTAGGCCCGATGAGATGTTTAGCCTTCTGACATAAACTAGCTCATAAACGCAGCACAGTGACGGTACGGATATAAAAAGATGCTGATTACGACAAATTAATTTCCGACCGCCATACGTTTGCCTCGGAGCAATCCGAATACATAAAGGTGCGCGGCGACGTTTTCGTATGCAACCGATCCGAACCAATCCAATCCAGAAAGCGCAGCTTCCTGCCTACATACCCACCAACAAATGTGCCACACAAGTACACAGGCGCGGTCTCGCCACCCTCCGTATACATTCATTACGTCGCTCGAACAGACAAATCCGCTCCTCTCGGACAAGCGACCAGGATACATCTTAGATTAAGCACCCTTACCCGCCGCACTCCCTTTAACGAAGGGTCCGGACCGCGAAGTGACCCCCAAACTAGCGCCTCTCAAATCGTCATCATCCTTCCCAATCACGGGCGCACGTACGTCGTATTGGTGTGGCGTGTACTTAATCCCATCGCGTCCCCTCCAGCTGTTCCCACGACAACCGCCAGAAGTGAAGGAAGGGGACGAGGGAGGGAGGCGTAGTGGATCGGAGAGTGCGCCTGAATCAGTCGAAGGCCCAGCGCTTACTCACATTCGTAGGAACAGCCGAAGAACAAAACGTGAGATGCGAGCACCGTGGTCGAGCAAAGAAGGCAGCAATTACCGCGAGCCCGCCGACACGCCTCCGTGACCGTTCGGCGCGCAGAGAGAGAGAGAAAGAGAGAAGGTCGCAACAACCGCTTCTTTTTTCCTACAGAGGGCGTGCCGGCTCGCTGCTCTGAGAAGCCGAGTGCCAGATGCAACGAGAGAAAAGGGGGAGCGGGAAAGGAAAGAGAGTGGGCAGGAAAACGAGAGGAGACGCACGCAAGTGGCACATCGACCGGATTCAGCCATCGAAGGCTCTTGCCGAAACAAAGGAATGAAGAAAGGAGGGAGGAATGCCGGGGTGCAAACGTATCACCTCCCGCCCCTCCCTCTTTACCCAGCGTTACACAGACACGACAGACAACACGCGCGCGCGGCAAAGCAGACACGCGAACGAGTAAGTAAATACCGAATGTCGCCTTTTAATCAAGCGGTACTCTCCACTTTGAAGCCCGACCGGTCGCGCGTGGCAAGGCGTAAACGGCAAGGAAAACAGCGTTGTCGCCTGTGTCACCGACGTCACGCATAAAGACCGAAAAAAAAAAATGAAAGCGCTTATGCACTTGGCGTTTATAGAAGCAAAGATGTTCCAATGGAGGGAAGAACGAGTGGCATACGCCGTATGCGGTGCTCCTGTTTCTTTTTTTTTTTCTTTTGGAAATAAAAGTCGAAACGCGACGGGAGGGACACGCGGCGATATGAATAATGCATCGCCCACACTTTCCGTTCGAGCAATGACATTTCGAATGGGACTTCGCGAAAAGATGCGACGGGGAAAGGAAGCGTCTGAGAGTGTGTGTGATCTGATTGTGGAAAAAAGAGATGTGTACGACGCTCGGCACGTAGTGTATATATTCGCTAGCAGGGGACACTGCCTGAGGCTATGTACGAGCGACTTCACTGTATACAGACAAGCTAATGAGAGGACTGAAAGAGAAAAAAAAATGTGGAGAGGAGAGCGCTATAAATAAAATTGGTCGGTGACGCTCACTTCTTTATAATAGCGTTTCTTTTCGCGTGCGGATCGATTAATCATCCTTCCACGATATAAAGTTACAAGTGTAGGCCACGACCGGTAATATATTTATATACGCAGCATTATGAAAGGCAATAACTCTGTTCGGAGCGTCTTTTTCGAGACGCAGAGTCGAGGGCTATATATACCGCAATTCACACAGATTAAGTCACGTCCCTACAGTCTTGAACAGAAGCTACCGGTAGAAACAACCATCACAAACCACCGCTCTGTCATGCGAACAGGTTTAGGTGATTTGCGTCGTCACGCAATACAGCTTTCACAAAGAACACAGAGGTAAATAATCAGAGCCGAAATCTCGCTGCTTCAAGGTGTAATGCGGTCGGCTGAATGGACTACTTCCGTCGTACTTTCCTGCGGCCTTTGTTCTCAGTCATTACGTTCCGCGGCGGTTAGCGCGTTCGAACAAGGAATAACATCAAAGGTGTATTCACTGTCGTGAAAGGAGTAAAAAAAATTGTGTGATCCGTGGCTTTAGCCACCAATCCTGCATCCCCGTAGCCTTCCAATGTGCACAACGGCCTTCTTCAGGATCCCAGAATACCAAGCAACAAAGAACTACGTCATCAATTACTTCGAAATGGAAACTATGCCGCCCGTTAGAAAACCATCCCTCCACAAGCTAGAAATGTCTTTGCATTCGCTATAGGAGCAAACTAGTCGACAGAGGTCGTCGACTAGTTTTTTGGAAGCTTATGTGTTGTTGTTGTTGTTGTTGTTGTTGTTGTTGTGGGTTGTTGATGTTGATTACGATGATGATAATGATGCCGATTATAATGGTGATGATGATGGCATAGCTTCTTAACGCGCAAACGTAAAGCTAGGTCCAGGCAAGCAAAAAAAAAATAGTAACAAAGAAGCGTAGAAACGCCATTCACAAGCTCCCCTTTGGAAACGTCCTACAGTCGAAGTAGACAACTGAACCAAGCCCGTATTAATGCACCGCGCGCGCGCAATGAACTGAAAGCCCAGCACGAGAATGGACAGGACATTTATGCGCCGGGCACGCCGCAGCAGAAAATAAAACTCGCCGCAGAAGAGTACACCGGGCGGGTCGATTCACTGCGAGCCAGAAAGATAGACGCCGTTTTAAAAAAATATGAGCAAAGCAAAACAGAAACCACACTTGAGAAATCGCTCGAGCGAGACGACGTAAGCCTCGAGAGAAGGAGAGCGCGCAGCGAAGACGACGACGCCGGCGGGCAAAGCTGCGATATTTCCGCGGCTCTTCGGCACGCAGCTCCGGGCAGGGAGCCAAGAGTCTTTTCGTGCGTGCTCGCGCGAGTGAGTCGTGGTGGGAGCGAGACGCATTTACACGTACGGGAGGAGAAAGTGCCAACAGGATGAGAGGCATAAGCCAGTCAGTTATACGAAGCGAGCACGGGTCGGGAAAGGGTTGCAGAATGCGTAACCCCTGCATGCGGTCGCGTCAGAGAGCGCTCATTGTTGCATTCATAGCGAGCATACGATGCGAAGCGCCCGTTCGTCGGAGGGAGTCGGCTCGCGTTCAGGGGTTCGATGCAACCAGTTTCTAGCGTCAATTCGGGTGTTCTGCTTGTCCGCATACTGTTTAACGTTACCGTGTTACCGGAATACCGGACTGCGTTTCTCGTGTAACCGGAACGCATGTTTTAGCAAAGTGTTAGTTCCCCACACGTAAACGTAGTACGTACGCAGCATACGCAGGCACGTACGTAGGTAAACGTTCAATAATAACAATATCTGGGGTTTAAGGTCCCAAAACCACGATATGATTATGAGAGACGCTGCAGTGGAGGGCTCCGGAAATTTCGACCACGTAAGATTCTTTAACGTGCACCTAAATCTAAGTACACGGGCCTCAAACATTTTCGCCTCCATCGAAAATGCAGCCGCCGCGGCCGGGATTCGATCCAGCGACCTTCGCGGATCAGCAGTCGAGCGCCATAACCACTAGACCACCGTGGCGGGGAGATAAACGTTACATTTGCGCAAACAACTCAAATAATAATAATAATGCATTTAAACTAGACTTATTTATATCAGATTCAATCACGGCAAAATCGTAATAGAGGTTTTTAGCGTGTACGGTACACCGGTATACGCAAAGGGATGCACGGAATACCGGGTTACAGGGCCCCGAAATAACGAGCTATGCGCACAGACGTCACCACTGCGCCAGCTGAAATGCAGTACAGCAGAAACATCGAAAGCGTGCCACGCCGGCAGACGACGTCGGCGAAGCGCCGGCGTGCAAAGAAAATCGAAGCTTGTAACCGCGTAACGCCGTCTCGCGCAGTAAAGTACCCCGAGAAAACGATAACAAGTTTACGCGCAACTTCATACGACATCGCCAATTCAGTGGTTGGCAACTGACCGCAGTTTTGCGGAGAACAAACGATAAAATACCGGAACAATAACAAAGTGGCGTAGAGGAGTTCATCGCGGGCTCGGAAAAATCGGCGCGGTCAGGAAGTCCGCTATCCATCCGACCTCAAAAGGCAGCGGCCTCACTTTTAGCAGCACGCAGAAAACCCACACAAGTCACGCGGATACAACTTTTACAACTAAAAAAGATGTTCTTTCATTGTCTTCTCGGTGGTAAAAACAGACGTCCAAAACAAAAGGTACAGAAACAGAAGCCCGAATGCGCACATTGTACACATATAAGCAATGTAATCAGAAATCAGACAACCATACGTCTCACTTAAGCTTCTCGAAAGAGTCGCGTCCATTCAGAGACAAGGCAAGTAGACCAAAATAAGTCAACACACCGCTGAGCTCCAATCGTTCTCAAAGCTTACATCCGCATGCTGGCTGCGTAAGAGAAAAAATTTATCCAAGGGATTTTTTTTTTGTCTTGTTTCCTCTGTCTCACTGAAGAACAGACATTCACTTTTCTTTCTAGGCATATCGTCCGCCAAGAGGTAGCCGCCGACAGGAACAACGCAAAGCCGAACAAATGTCACGAGGGGCTAACAGCGCAATTGAGAAATAAGAAAATAAGAGACGAAGTAAAACCTTAGCTCGCAGACAGAAACATAAAAACAAGTATAGAGAGAGAACTAGCGAAGAAAACAACGAAAAATAAAGAAAAACGCAGAGCACTACATATAGAAGAGAGTGGAAACTTCCTCGGAAGAGTGAGGCAGCTCTGATAAGAAGATAAAGCACCTCGCAGGAGCATCCCGAAGAACGGCGAACGCAACAGAAAGAGGCGCCCTTCATCCAGCTCCCCTACCGACGAGCTTTTTCTTTTTCTTTTTTTTTTAATGAGAGAAAGAAAAAGAAAGGAAGAAACTTACGACAAGCAGGGCGCTTCGTCGGAAAGAATCTACCCGACGCCGGCGAACAAACGAGGGCCGCCAAATAGGAAGAAACATTCGACGCTGAAGAAGAAAAAGAAGCGCCGGAGTCCGTGGCACAAAAACCGACAATGAGGATCGCTTGGAGCGAGAAGTATGAGCTAGGAAGAAAGAATAAAGAAAGACGCGAAGCAAGAGATGCAGAGACCGGAACAAAAGCAATAGAAAGAAAGAAAGAAAGAAAGAAAGAAAGAAAGAAAGAAAGAAAGAAAGAAAGAAAGAAAGAAAGAAAGAAAGAAAGAAAGAAAGAAAGAAAGAAAGAAATGCGTGGATGGAGCGGGAAGCAGCTCCCAGGAAGTAATCGTGCTCCAAAGAGGGGTGCCTGGTGAGGGAGGCAATAGCGGATCGCCCGGACGACAACTCGGCGCCTGCAACGTGTGTGTGGAATGAAGGAATCGATCGACAGAACACCCCGGCGGCCGAGGCACCCGCAGCGGACCCGGTCGTTTATCTATATATCTATCTGTACAGGTGTGTGTGTATATATATACATACACAGCGAGGCGGCGACGAGACAGAGCGCCAGGCCATAATAGTATGGCACCGTACACGTCCCACGGCAGTTGCTGAACAGCAGTTCGTTTGTGTCGACGCGGTACACGCAATCACTTAGAAAGAAAGAAAGAAAGAAAGAAAGAAAGAAAGAAAGAAAGAAAGAAAGAAAGAAAGAAAGAAAGAAAGAAAGAAAGAAAGAAAGAAAGAAAGAAACCATCGCGTTTCTACGCTGTCAAATCCTAATCGACCGAGCTAGGTTGAAACGCGGTATGAGAGGAGGTTGCATGAAATTCGACGTTTCACCGGAATAATCAGATGCTTCTCGGACACTGCTCATCGGACTTGCATGATTACTCCGTAAGAGCGTTCTCAGCTCAGCACTGTAGACGCGGCGCTATAGCTTTATCTTCCTTCCATACAGCGGTTTTTCTTTTTCTTTTAACCAAGTTATACACTCGCTCATTTCGGTGGCGGCGTCGTACACGAAAAACCCTGCGCCGGCAAGCGTACAGAAATGCGGTACCCGAAGGTGATCCGGTCGCATGCGTATTTGTATTCACCGTTTTCCAATAACTGATCTCTCGGTCATGGGCTTGCCGGCGATCAGCCGTTTCCAATACGGCAATCTTATCTTTTACCGAGTTCACTTGACATTTCATTGTTGCCTGGATATGAACGCTTAACCGTCTCTGTTGCCCGTAGCAACTGAAGCGTTGCGCCGCTGAGCACGTGGATGAATGTCCAATTCCCGGCATGGACGATGAAAACAGTTTAGGAGGAAGCATTGCGTAATGCGATAAAGAAGGAAAGAAAGAAAATAGGAGGTCAGGCACGCAGACGACAAGCTTCGCTTGCCCTCATTTTCCCGATAGGACATGCGTTCCCGATTCATTCTCTCTCTCTCTCTCTCTCTCTCTCTCTCTCTCTCTCTCTCTCTCTCTCTCTCTCTCTCTCTCAAGCAACGCTGACAACACGACTGAAACGGACATTGCTCGAGTGGCCTTCGCGCAACCGCAGGTCGAACACAGACACATAACTGCTGCAAATATGTCATTACGAGAGGAAGGCGTGGGTCAAACGCTTACGCGAGTTACCAGACAAAGCCGCACACTCAGCTGCGTATCTCATTCCACGCGATCACCGTCCTGTAACGACCCCGAGAAGTGGCTCGAGATATACGCAGTCGCTGAACGATCTCGAACAAAGCTTACGAGCTGGTATGATGAAGCAAGTGGCGATAAAATGGCGTAATGATAACAATCCATTCATGGCATACGCAAACGGCCTCGCTTGACGGCGTAGCGGGAAAACCGCGGCCTTCGTTCTTCGTCGCGCGGCGCTAACGCAACCCGCGATATACATATACCGCTCCGTTCTCGCGCCTATTGTTTCTGCGCGCAACAAAACACGCCCTGTCCGCCTCCCGTTTCCTACAGGCGCCTGCAACACAAGTTCGGAACGCATACAGACATCACGCTTCAGTATGAGAGCGGCGGCTGCACGCGCAATACACCGCCGCTCACGGCCGAACCGACCGAACGCTGCAGCCAACTACATTTTATTAAGGTGTCTAAACAGGCTAGAGCCTGCATATTATCGGGCAACGATTTCCGTGCAAGGCTACGCGATTCGACTAGTCGTACCAAGACCGTGGACGCATTAGATATGTATAAGCACGATCGGCGTGCAATTTTCGCAGTATCCTCACGTTATAAGCACGTGCAGTGATCCTTGGAGCAGGTCCCCGTTGAAATACTTTGAATGAATGAATGAATGAATGAATGAATGAATGAATGAATGAATGAATGAATGAATGAATGAATGAATGAATGAATGAATGAATGAATTTGCATGTGGTTGTCGGCGCAACTAGTCTTGAACTCGAAAGAAAACGCAATTTACGGCAGGGGTGAGACGCGCCAGCGCCTACATGTGACCGAAAAGCGTTCAGATGTAGGAATGCAGGAACAAACCTGTAAAAACTGAATTGCAAAGGTCCCGAAATTACTACCCGGGGTAGTTGAAACAAGCTTTAATTTTTTTTTTAATACCTTACGCCTGCCTAGAACGCAACCGCCGCGACCGGCATCATACCAACACGGGGAAACAACGCTATACACTAACAGCGCCCGCTGCACACAGCTATCAAAAGGTATACCCAACCCGTATCTGTCCTTCGACAAGCGCGCGGCACATCGCACACAGTAAGTACGCGGGCATACCGTTGTCTCCTCTGCTGCATGAGTGCCCGCACGAGAAGGTCGTACAATAGTGCAGTCGAATGAGAGAAAGAGACGTTCGAATGCAGCGAAGGGCAAGGGCGGGAAGGTGTGTACCTCTCACCATCAACGCAGCAGCGGCGCGCAAGGAGGCCCGAGGAGGAAGGAAAGCGGACCGACCAAGGCCGCGTAATGGATAAAATTGGAGAGGAGGTGGCGGCACCGCCATTACCCTTTCATTCTTTAGGCCACCGCAACTTCGTAGAGGGCGGGAGCAAAAGGGCAAAAACTAAAGAACAAGAAGTCAGAAGACAGGCTTCGCCTTGCGCCAGCTGTGTACCTGCCGGCGTTCGGGCGAAGCATCTCGGCCTTCATTATGCGTGTGCTGTCGTGAGCTGTGATGGAACAACTAGTGAGGCAGCGCACCCTGCGCGAACTTGGCGTTGGGCGCTAGCTAGTCGACTTCTGGGCAGCATCTGAGACAAGGCAGCTTGCAGTCACGGCCGAACGTCTCCCACGTGGCGCCCTGCGCGCGCAAGTTGCGGTGCGTCTGCATGGGCCAGAAATTTAGCTGGGGATCTCGGAGATCTTACATTTGAGTCCACGGGTGCCACTGTCCTGATCTGACTGCAATGTAGTATCACGGAGGCAGGAAGGGGCTCCAAGAGGACCCGCATTCGTGCATTATGAAATTCGTGGTGCCAATTAGGACTACTGCAGAATAAATACCCTCTGAGCGATCCTTACACCTGCCCCGCTTCCATGAAGCTTGTCCCATCATCAATCAAGCATTTTTTTTTTGGCACCTGTTCTGTTATCTACTGAAGTATCTGCCATCAGTCTTGCACGTTACACGACCTGTCAAGCTGTACTTCTAGCATTCAATCGCAAAAGAATATCAGATATCTTCGACGTATCGCTAATCCATGTACTATACATATCCAACACGTCGCAGAGGTGTCGCCTGACCTTGAAGGCCAACTCCGGCGATTTTTTGGTCATGTCAAAGTAATGGTGCTTTTATGTTCCCGCGACGCTTTTGTCACGGGCCCGATAACAGAAACACTCGGCAAATCGGAAAATAATTTTAAATAAGCAAAAAAGCGCAATACCGAAACCGAAACCCAACCGAGCATACTATCTTCGCGTGACGTATAACCAACCGAGCATACTATCTTCGCGTGACGTATAAGTGGGGACAAAACCGGAAATCATGCAAGGCATGCCGGTCCAACCAGCGCGTAGTATGAAAGCTGCGAAAGCGGCGAAGAGCAGACACTCAGTTGGAAGGTGACTCCGTCGGAAATCTTGTCTATGACTGACCGTGTCACGTGCATGAGCTGAGCTGTCGGAAAATGACAGCTGCGATTCCGACGCATCATTCCTCTTCGATGAAGTTGAACACACCTGTTCAGCTCTTTGCTTGACTGGTTGCGCATTCCACCGCCAGATGGCACCACCTGTCCAGGCAGCTCAAGTTTGTGGGGTCATGATCGGGTAAAATGCTATCGCTGAGAAGTTCGCGGACTAATTCTAAAGCGTCTTAATATTGCTATGGGAAGAGTGCATAAGTTTAGCAATAGCGGCATTCCACATCGCGTTGGTACGGCCGAAGGAATTTAATATAAGCCATGAGCCACCTTTCGCACCATTAGGTTACGTTGTTTCGCACGATGGCCCGGTCACGGTGCACCCTGTATATGCTACGGAGTGTTTCCGCGGTGTTCACGCATGTGCATTCTTTAGCCCGTACGGTATTACCGTACTTTCTGTGCGGTAAACCGGCATTGCTAGCTAAAACACTCTAATATAGAGACGCAGGGTAATCGTTAGGTGCGAGTGTTTCGTGACTGCCAACGGCGAATCGTGTGCAGCCCACAACGCGACGCCACTTGCCACCCATCGCACGCATTACCACAAGGAACTGAAATTCATACGCCCAGCCAACGAAGCGCTCGCCAAACACTCGCGATTGTTGCCTTGCGGATTGCAGACGCTCTAGGGGCCCCTCGGTTCTGTCACTTCCGCTTAACAAAAATGACGTAACGCACACAATGTTGCCAATTATTCTGGGAAGCGAGGTGGCGAGAGTCGGGGCAATCAATAAAATTCATTTGCAATGAATCTGCGTATGTCTCCAGCTTGTAATTTGGCATAAATAACGGGAACGTGAAAAGGAACGTACCCGCAGCGAATTTTATTGAGATCCATGGACCTCGAGAAATCGCCGGAGTTGGCTTTTTAACGCTTGTCTAGTTGCATTCAAAGACTACCTGTGATCGTGAAAGTCGAAAGCTATATAAGAAAGACGCACTCTTGACTGTGCATATATAGATGTGTCAACAGGCTTTCGTTCGATTATGACAACTGTCGCGGACACATCACCGCTTTCTCAACTCCAGGCTGAGAAATCTCTCTTTCTCTCCCTCTCGGCGGCACCAAGTTCCCTTCACCTTGGGCCGTTAAACCTCAAGAGTTTTTAAGTGCCTCCCACCACCCCTTATGAAATAAAGTTTATACGGCGTAATAGAAAGAGAGAGAGATTGTGAAAACTGCCACCACCATCACCACTAACCACTACCGCACGCCGCCGAAGCGGAAGCAGCCGGTATAGAAAGCAAACGCGACAACACAGAGCATTGGGGAACCACTTCACCTGTCAGCCAGTCCGACCCGAAGCGTAGCACGTGTGTTCATTTCCACTCCCATTGTGTGCAAGCCACAAAAGGCTTTACAAAGCAGCTCCTGTATATGGACGAGCACGGACACCTGCGCGCCGACGGCTCACGACCTTTTTCTTTTGCTACATTTATGTTGCATTTTTTTCTCACAATTCAGCATTGAAATGAATCGAGGTGCCCCGCCTATTTCGCTACTTCCCCTCTAGCAATTTCTGTGCCCTGCTACGCAGGAAAGCCGACAAGCGAACTTGCCGAGCAATTAAGCGCCGATTGTTCCGCGCTTCATTAGACAAGCTGCGATGTATGCAGACCGCCAGCGTACGCCATGTGTACACATAGAGTATACGCCATGTGTCCGCGTCACATGCAGCCGCAATTTAAACACAGTCACGGGCTTTCTTCTCTTTTTGCTTTCTTTTCTCCCTTCGTTGCTTCCCATGAGGAATGTGTAAGCCACCTCAAAGCTCCCTAAAAATGTGGGCTCCTACTGGCGCCCAGTGCACCGGCGCGACAATACACAACGCATGACTTAAATACAATCATCGTGTCGGAATCCATTGGTTCAATAAATTTGCATCTCTCTCTATCTTTCTCTCCAGACAACACTCCCACAACGTGTTTCTTTGGTATGTAAGAACGACGACTGTCTCTGAAATGGTTGAGAGAACCTCTTCTAAAGGGACGCCTGCGGCGTGTCCTATATTTGCTGGGTCATGTAAGAAGAAAGAAAATTAGGAGAGAGTATTACGTCACGCAGTCAGCCTTGGCGAGGGAACGCCTCGCGAAGCCGACGGTATCGGCCCAACAAAGGCGCTGGCCCAACACATGACTTCCGAGACGCAGCATACTCGCCGGGCATGTTTGTGCGGCTGTTGCCATCTTCGACCACGTCCAGACTGCAAAGGCGCGGGAGCGTTCCCTCTTACGGCCTTCGCACTCGCGCGACTTTCCAGTCCGGCCGTGCTTCGACAAATCGCACCGGTGTGCGCCGGGGAGCACAAGCGTTGCGATCATTGTACGAAACGGCGCATCAAGGCTCCCCAGTGCGATTTGAAGAAGATTTCATGTGCTGCTGCAGCTTTGCCTAAACTTAATATGCGCTCTAACGTGGGTATCACATGTTGGGCCTATACACTAGTTTTTTTTTTTTTTTTTTCAATTTTGTTGCGCGACGCTCCGTTCCGATTTTTTTTTCTTCCTCCGAGCGCTCTAGAATCTAACAGTGTATGGGAAAAGGCAGCGCTTGGAGACGTCTTTTTTTGAGAGTGCATCGTAAGCGATCTGCAAGACAACTGTTGCTGGCCGTGCGTTACCAATGAAGCCGCTGAACCCTGTGGCTTCGTCTGGCTGGCGAAGTGAAGGACGAAACGGCCGACTAAAACGCGTAGCCTAAGTTTAAACAATCAATCGCGTCACCCGACATTTTTCTTCCTTTCGATGCATTCTTTGCAAAACAGAACAAGGTCACTAAGATTATATAATTAGATAATTGCATGAGTGAAAGTCAAAATCACGCCTTTCTTCCTCTCCGAAATTCCAGAGTGAAGGATTATGCCTTCGGTGCCTTGAATAAGAGATATATAATAAAAGAGAAGAAGAGGGAGAGGAAGTGGAGGGGGGGGTGTCTATTCTTAGACATTTCGCCTGATTTATAGGCGGTTAAATGCGACCACTCGATGCAGGCTCGCCTTTCCGCGACGAAAATGGCGGTAATGACGCTGCCAACTATACAACCTAGGTAAGCTGGCATGACACCCAGGAACGCGGAAAAAATGTGGTCGATGTATCGCGGTGCTTACACGACGCATAGATGCCAAAAGTCGAAGATTGAAGTGTCAAATTGCCAATCAGGGCGAAAAAAGGGTGGAAGGGGGGGGGCGCATTTCTGACACCCCTACTCCACGGCATCGAGAATTATCGCCGCATCAAACGGCCTACCGGGGCGAATCACACGGTTCTCCCTCCGGCGTGCCACGCGGGAGAACCCAACTCCCGCGACGCGCGCGCCCACCCCGCGGCTGGCTGCCCGTATCGCGGTGAAATTGGAATGACGAAGGAGAGGAGGACAGGCAGGCAGAGTGGCCGCAGCAGTGAACAACCAAAGCCCCGACCTCTTTTTCTCCTCCAGGGCGGCCGTCGGCGAGCGGGGGTCATTAGCAGCGGCGGCGGCGATGGCTGCCGCCGAAGCCGTGAGCTAAGCGTGAGCGACCCCGCCCAGAAAGCGCGCCCGCATATCGGTGCACGCGCCGCGGACGAGGCAATAGTTGCGTGCAGCACGCATGGACGAGGGGAGGTGTCCTCCTGCTGTATGCTTTCGCTGACCTTAGCTTTCTAGCATCAGTCACACGATACCGGGTGAATGGGGGCCGTTGTCGCAGAAACGTGCCTTGTATTGCTGCCACCTGCCGAGTTACATGTCTTAAACCCAAGGTCACGGCGCGATGATAAGGGGATAAACGGTAAGGGTGATAAAGGGTAATGGCTAGCGACGAAGCAACCCGCTCTTATCTCTAAAAGCTTCACTGATAGCCGTACTTATGAGACTCTCCTCAGAAGGACGCTTAGATGCGAGCCACATTTCTGGAGTAAGAGACACAGCGGTAGCCGATGCTCGCAAACGACGCCGTATAAACCAAAGGAAACAATCTAGTCTATAGATATGTGAGCTCCGGCATCTTAGTCGACTATGATTATAAAATGTGTGTAACGCATTCAGGAATGGGAGAAATATGAAAGATTGTGGAACACTACCTTCATAACCCTACAAAAAAAAAATTTTTTTTAATGCAGGTCAAGAAGAGGAACAATGGAGAGCTTTAGAATTTGGTACCCAAAGCACTGCGTGCGCAATCCGGTTTGCGTTGCCGCCAAAGCATATGCGTCAAAGGCAAGTCCCTTTGTTACGCAGGGTTTGTTTTCCTTCTCTCGAAAATTCGCGTGTATAATTAAGAAACTCCCGTTCGGGGCCCGCACTTCTAAAGGTCTATAGTATCTTGCGATGGAATGAAAACAGTTTCCATAGAATTCGCAGTCGATGGCACAAGCATGGAAAAGCAAGAACGAACATAACTCGCTGGAGTAATAAATATGTTATAATATGTTATGTCTTTGCAGTCCTCTTTCATTCTTTCTTAACATGTGCGGACAGGTCATTCAGCCGGGTTTCGATAACGAACAATAGCAGCTCTCTCTCTCTCTCTCAAGCACACACACACACATGATGCGTATAGGTTAGTTCTTACACGCTAGTTATCGCTCTCTTCTGAACCTCGTAAACATTACCCAAAGTCAGCATGTGTTTCATGACTGAGGTAATACCCCATAAAGATTTATATCGGCCCCAGCAGCGCCAAGGCAAGCCCCATTACCTCACTCTATTGTACACGCCACACGCAGCAGAACGACAATAAACGGCTGGTACACATAGGGCAAACGATACCTGCACACACAAAAGTTAGAGGATCTTTCTGGCCCGCCAAGCACACGCCTATTCACAAACTTGAAACAAGAAGCCCTCTATATCATGTATATCACACATGGCAAACGTGCGACAAAGTAAGCGCCCCCCCCCCCTTCCCCCCCGACACACACACAAAGAAAAAAAAACATAACGCGATATGCACGGCTGCTTCAAGGAAGCACATACTTTATCCCGATCCCCTTTTTGAACACAGTAAGGACAATAAAATCCGAGACCAAAGCACACATAAGACACGTGAACGCTCCAAGTCAATAGGGCCTACGTTAACAACTGATGCCGTCGCAATAAGGTACACTTGCAACGACAGTTCGTGTGCTACGCAATGTCACGAAACTCGTACGCTTTCATTTTTAGACGTGCCGAGTGAAGTAAGAATGACGACAGCGGAAACAAAAGACCGCTCGGTTGGGCGAACGACAAAGCATACATCACTACACCAGTCTAACTATAGACGCGCGAAGAAACGGGCTACGGCTGGTTGTATTCCAAGTTACAATGGCGAAAACATCGCAACAATGGTTCAACGACGCCAATCCACAACAAACACAGGACAAGTTAACGCGCCACAACAACATGCGTTGTTACCATATATAGGATACGACCATAGCCTCCTCTATATACGACACAGCAGCAACGGCAACGCTGCACGCAACTGTTGCTTTCCGGCGCATCGGCCTCTATCGACAGAGACTGCCCATAGGGCTCCGTGTACTATATATCTATATTGTCGACACTCCGGAAGAGGCTTCGGAGCATAGTGCGCGCTGCCGGCCGATAAGCAACCCCCCGGAGTGCCGACAGATACCGCGCCTCAAAACGAGCGCAAGGTCGAGTCATAGGCAGCCAACACAGGGGAAAAAAAAGAAAAAAAAAAGGGGGGGGGGGGAAGGCGCGAATCGCGGTGATACTACGCTTCTTATCAGCCGCAACGAAATAAGCGGAATTTTTATGGCCCGAGATAGCGATCGACTCCCACGGGTCTCCCATTTCCACGCTTTTAAACGGGTTACTATGAATATTCAGAGAACGACCACAGGCACGCGAAGTTTTGCAACGACTACGCATTTGCGGTTGAGCGCCGTTAAGAATTAAGCGCGCATAATAACGCGAGCGTTTAAACGGGCGGCATACACGCGCTGCTGAAACTAAGCGAGAACCTTACGGCCCGGCGTATACTCTGCACACCGCCGGGAGCAATCGTAGCGGAAATCTTGAACAGATTAACTGGATCTTAATTCTGGATTACTATGCATTGGTGCAGTGGCAGCGCATTAGAAATAAACGCATCTCAGAAAGCGCACGTCGACCTTCGTGTGAGCACAGGTTCATTTTCTCATGGTATTCGTTTACGTGAACCAATTAGGCCCTCGATACATTGTACTTAATTATACTAAATTACAGAGCTGTTCACCGGCTTGAGAGGTCCTTACCGGACAACATTTTACGCAAGCGCACATGACCTCTCCATGCGTTCGAACGTGAAGAAACAAGCCCATCAAATATAATCATCAAGACCACCCTCTGAAGCTGTCACGCGAATGGAGAAGGCAGAAATTATGGCAGAAGGGAGTGTGATAAATATCGTGTTGAGTAACGCCGCTGAACATACATTATACCGGAAAGAATGAAAATGCGGTTGAACTCTCACGAAACGCAATGTATACGTAATAGAAGCGACGCGACCGGCGTGATTGATTTGCGCGATCGAGCAGCGCGAGTGCTTCAAAATCTATAATCTCAAATTACATACCGCGAAACTCGCAGTGACGGGGAGACAACGAGGGAGGGGTGATGCGCGATCACGAAAAACCAATCCGTCATTTCGAAAGCCCCACCCCCCCCCTATCGCTGGTGTGATCGCAACTAGTGGGTCTAAATGCCCGGATATTTTTAAAAAATAATATCCGCTTTGAATACTCTGCACAGACCTCTGCTCCCTCCCTCCCTCCCTCCAACAACAAGGATGGTGTTGTTGACGAGGTATCTGAAAAAGATTCGAATGCTCTTCACGATGCGTCACGAACATTCGAGCATTGATTTTCATTCATTCTCTCTTTCGCAGCAAGAGATACGCGCACAGGTGGGTCACATGGTATAGACCTTTTTTTATTTTTTTTTTACCTTTGAACGGTATACGAAACATTGTGTAAAACGTCGTATCCAGTAACAAAACAATTCGACGCAGTTGCACCGTATAAATGCGTATGTGTACGTGTGCCTTGCTTTGCTCCCCGTCTACATGCGCTGCAGTACTGTTTCCAAGTAGTACACTTACAGTAAGCTTTACCGACGCTATCACGAAAAACCAATCCGTCATTTCGAAAGCCCCCCCCCCCCCCCCCCCCCCCTATCGCTGGTGTGATCGCAACTAGTGGCAGGGTTGCCAATGGTGGCTACTTCTCGCCAAATTGGCGAATTTGAGAGGCCCATGGCGACCTAAAATTATGAATGGCGACATGGCGAATTTTTGGCGATTTTCGGCTTAGGTCTCCACTGAGTTATGCATCGTGAGACCAGTGTCTTCCCAACGAATGAGCGGCAACATTCTCTGTATTTTTCTTGGTTTTAGACCCCTGAGTAGAATGTGCGCATTAAGCGTCATTCGGTATGTCCGTCCCGTAACTCGTGTGTATCTCCTAAATTCATCTAGATGCAGGAGGTACTGGAACGTCCCCCAGCGACATTCCAGCAAAATTTAGGTCAGCGGACTGCCTTGCAAACCGCGAGGGGGCAGTGTATGACTATAAGTTTATGGCTATAGGTGCTTTAAGATTCTATAAAGTTCCGTTTCTGAAGGAGCTAGACGACGGGTTGGCCGCGTGCTCCGACCATTTGTTCCGCCAAAGCTCCAACTGTTCTGAATAGCTTGGCGACATATTCACTGTTGCAGTACCCCCAACTCAGCTCGTAAAGACTGCTTTGGAATAGCGAAGAGAGGCGGATACGCGGCTATTTGTGCAATAAACAAATATTTATTGAGGCATTTTCCACTGCTCTCGGTGAGCGTGTGCAATGAAAACAATTGGTATATAACATTTTACGTTGTCTATCTGTTCATTAATAACGCATTGGATTGACACGTGTAGATATTATAAGTGACTATATGAAAAGGTCGGTGGCGTAGGTGTCATATTAGTTCACACTGAAAAGGTGTAAGACTCACTAATGATCGGTTCCTGTAAGAATTCTCTCGAGTTACCTTCAATAAACCTTTTATTCATTTTAATTCACATGAGGGTACGTAAAGCTGTCTACAAACAACGCTTTCACGGTTTTCGCTTAAGGTTTAGCACACTTTTACCCTTGAAACGAGCGGACAAGGATAGGATATTATGAGCGTTTCATTCATTCACCCTTGCGCCACCACGCACATCTTGCGGCTAGTCGGGGAAGCAGCACCATGAAATGCCATGGTGAAGCGGGCGATACGAGTGGCATTGAGGAACGTCAATATAATTTAAGGGTCTTGGATGGTACTGTATTCTACGGTGCTATACGTGAGTGGATATTTTTATTACTAGTTATGCCGCATATATCTAGAATGGCGACTTTTTTGGCGAAATCTGTAAAACAAATGGCGACTTTTGGCGACTTTTTGCTCTTCGTTCGGCGACATTTACTCTAAAGTCAGTGGCAACCCTGACTAGTGGGTCTAAATGCCCGGATATTTTAAAAAAATGATAATATCCGCTTTGAATACTCTGCACAGACCTCTGCTCCCTCCCTCCCTCCCTCCCTCCCTCCCTCCCTCCCTCCCTCCCTCCAACAACAAGGATGGTGTTGTTGACGAGGTATCTGAAAAAGATTCGAATGCTCTTCACGATGCGTCACGAACATTCGAGCATTGATTTTCACTCATTCTCTCTTTCGCAGCAGGAGATACGCGCACAGGTGGGTCACATGGTATAGACCTTTTTTTTTTTTTTTTACCTTTGAACGGTATACGAAACATTGTGTAAAACGTCGTATCCAGTAACAAAACAATTCGACGCAGTTGCACCGTATAAATGCGTATGTGTACGTGTGCCTTGCTTTGCTCCCCGTCTACATGCGCTGCAGTACTGTTTCCAAGTGGTACACTTACAGTAAGCTTTACCGACGCTTCAACATCGACTTGAAGCATGAAGAGCTTCACTTCATCTGAACTGAAGAAGGTTGATGTGACGGAGCACAGGCGTAGCACAGGCACGTATACCGCCGTGGCGTCCTCCGCGGTGGTGCAGTGATTACGGCTTTCGACTGTTGATCCGAAGGTCGCGGGTTCGATCCCGGCCGCGGCAATCTCATTTCGATGGAAGCGAAACGCCAGAGTGCCGTGCACTGTGCGATATCAGTGCACGTTAAAGAACACCGGGTGGCCGAAATTTCCATAGCCCTCCACTACGGCATCCTTCATAATCATATCGTGATTTTGGCCGTGGCAGCGGCCATCTCACCGCGTCGCGCGGTTTTCTAGATGCTGGCTTGTGTATCTCACGGCCGAGCAGCGTAGCAGAGAAGGACAAGCAGTCCACAAGAGCGGAGGGTGGGGAGGACGGGGGGTGTCCCCTAAATTACCGGGGCCCCGTTCTGGAGGAGGCCAAAGAAAACGAGCGACATCGGGGGTCCGTGAAAAGGGGCGCGCATTCGAGCGGCGCCTACAAAGGAGGCCCTCTCGGGTGCGGTGTAAGAGTACGGGAATGGAACACACGGGGCCGCAAGGCGTACGCACACATACACACACACACCGGCGCGACGAGCATCGACCGATTCGCGGTCCGGTCAAGCATCCGTTCGCCAACCTTGCACCGGAAGGAGAGGCGGCGGAGGCGTCCATTTCGCCAGCTCTACAAGGGCAGCATCACTGGGCCCAGCGTGTTGCCGACAGTACAGTGCAGTGTACCGACAGCGTGCACCATAGGGCAGGTTTAGAACAGCGTATACGCAAAG